>NC_041357.1:10625671-10833869 GCF_900634415.1 Cottoperca gobio
TTTGGAAGCCCTTGATGTTAAAGAGCTTTTCATTGACCCTGACGTCTGCTCCAACATTAACGTTATTCTTGAGTTATTTTGGAGACACAGGCAATCGATGTTGGAAATTACAGGCTTCTTTACTTCTACAAATCCTCCAGCTGAACGTCCCTGACATTTCATCAGCTGAGTTTATCCAAACCATCATCACATATTCAAACTCTGAGATGATGATGGCACATTTGACAACGCAGCCAAGTCTGATTATAACACTTATGGAAAGAGTTGGAAAGAGTACAAAGGCTAGAAAGAGTTCCCGATTGAAGTTGTCGGTCAGTCTGCACAGAGCCAGAATATGCCCAGCGACAGCAAAGGAAATGATCTAAGAGGGTGAAAAATATGACTGGTGCTTGGCTTTGAGTTTAAATGTGATAATATATTACGCTCAGTATGTGTTCTTGTCCAGTGCTTCTTTGTGTGACATCAAGGCAAGTAGACTTTGAGTCCTTTAGGGAGCAAATAGCTGCTAGAATTTCCTTGAACACAGGTAGATTGCTGAAGGTCAATGTCTTTAGTTCCCTTGGGAGGCTATAAAAATGAAGTAAATCAGTGAGGAAAACGTTCTTGCCCCTACTTTCATCCTGGAAAGTTATTTATGTTTAAAGGGGAAGGGTTGCAGACAGAACCTGTAATCACACTGTAATGACTGCACTGTACAGTGGACGTCCACCCAAAACATCAACATTTGAACCTAGATTAACGCTCAGGAACATGTTTACCCCTAAACTTTTACTTAATTGCTGTCTAGAAATCATCTTCAAAAGATATTTTCAATTAAAATTTCCCTTAGAGCATTGAGCGAGAGAGTGAGAGTTTAGAAAGAAAGAAGCTTGTGAGGAAATCTTTGAATCTTAACTCTTTGAAACCAAGTCCAAGAACTGAGATTAAGCACGATCGTCTTTAGCTGGCCTTGGATAAACTTTCTAAGGTCCTTTTGTTACACGATACATTTTAAGACTTTGTATTAGTAAACAGCGGCTTTCCTTTTATGTGTTATTTGTTTTCTCATCTTGGGAAAAATTGGCTTTGGGAATTCCCGCATTGTATATTGGAATACATTTCATTTGGTGTGGTAATCGCTTTCAGAAAGCCACTTTAACTCGTGCTTTGCTTCTGCTTGCTATGTGAGGTGGAGGATCAAGCTTTGTGCTCTTAATCTGTGTTGTGTGGTGAGAAGCGCTCCGCTGAAAATACATGAAATGACATGTTAACACTGTAAAGGAGGTTGTTGGTGTTACAGTAATATGCATGAACTGATCCTGTACCTTCACTGCCTGAGAAAACAATACTAATTAGACTAAAATGAATATCCCTAACAAATAATGCTCGACAACACAATAGGGTGGCGCTTGATTAAGAGCAACATACCTGTTTCAAATGTAACTTCAAAATATACAAAAGTCTTTCACTTGTTTTGTTTTATGAGGAAAAATTCAGATGTGTATAGTAAGGCTGTAACTGATTATTATTAAAATGATCAGTGAACCTGCTCATTACTTTTCTGATTAATTGATATGCAACGTGTCTGAAAACGGTAAAAGAAAATTACCCGTCACAATTTCCTAAAAACCTGACATCTTTAACGTACTTGTTTTGTCCAACCAACAGTCCGAAGTAATTCAGTTAACTTTCACAAAACAAATTTCAAATCGTCATATTTGAGAAGCCAGGACCAGTGAATATTTGGCATTTTAAATAAAATAAATAAAACGTCATCATTCATCAAAATACAGATTCATATTCTGTTGAATGTCTAATTGATCGTTTTAGCTCTTTTGTATTAGAATAATGTTCTCATGTCACAGTTATCTCTGTGATATGTGTATGTTATAAAATACTGGTCATACATTTACCTGCATTAAGTAACGATGCCATGTTCATGTCTAAAATATTGAAGGAGCATTGTGCATCGTATCGTGCTGCTTTTTTATATTTGTTATGGTTATCATTTGTCATGTTTAGCCTTTAAAAGTGCTCAGACCGGTTGTGCAGTTGCTGATTCTTTCAGTCAGTTGTATTGGTTTGAACTCATTTTGTCCATTTGGGCATAAGGGGACGTTTGGACTCTATGAGCTGCTATGAGAGTTAATAAGAGTCTTGACCTTGTTTTCCCATTTACCACAGCTTTAGTGAAGACTATTTAAGAATGTGTCAATTATTTTTAACTTAAATGATTTCAAATGATTTAGTTAGCTGGATTCTATGCTAATTTATTTTCTGAATCACAAAACCAGTTTGGACAGACAATAGTGTGATTGTGAATGTTCAAACATGACCGTATGAATGAGGATAGGTCTCTTTTAAAAATGTATTGCATGCTTAGTGAAGTCAGGAATATTCTGGCAGGCAGCCACTGGCCTGACTCAGCTGTGTGTTTGTTCACTTCACCAATCACAAACACTTCCCAAATTCAGCAGTCCATTTAAATTGGAAAGGAAATTCACCAAGTCTCTGATGCTGTTCAGTTTGCTAATGCTGATGCTGAAGCTACTAGTGCCTGCTATACATAACCGGCTATTTTTGTCTTTATTCAATTCATTGGAAAATGGCATGCAACCTTTCTGAACCAGACGGTAATGTCCTCTAGGGAAACATCTGATAGCTCAGAAAACCTCAATCAAAGTCAAGGTCAAGACCGTTCAGTGAAGCGACACGTGGCATTAAAGACGCCATTTAATCTTTTCCTCAAGAGCATGAATTTATCACCTATTTCCTACTCTGCCAAATGTATGGTGTTGCTGCACAGTCATTTGGTTGAAGGATACTGTTACACTTCCACCATTTCAGCTCTGTTATCACCACTGGATTAAATTTCATTCTTGCATCAGGATTTATATAAAACATTCAGTAACCTGAACCCTATGCAGATAAAATATAATACACTGGATTTGTAAGGGATTTCCTGTAATGACTGATTTCAAGGTGAATGGCCTCATGAAATTAATTCTACAGGGCTTTTTGAACGGAGCAGCATGCCATCATCATCTTGCGTATTTTGGGGCGATAAATCAAACAGATAACATAGTCTTTAATGATGACGCACCGGTTACATTAATAAATGTTCTTAGAATGTATTTATGAATAGACTTTGTATGTGTGTGTTAGGTAGAGGGAGGAGTTTGTACCGTATGTTCTGTGCTGATGTCTACCAGGTCAACTGCTTTTAGTCTTGCACTAAAACTTGTATCTAAAGTGAGTCTAAAATGTCATACATTTGATTTCTACATAGTGATTTAGCCAAAGTTACAATATCCGATTGTGAGGTATGTCACTGTGTTTCTGTGAAGTGGAACATTGGATTTCATTTTTAAAAAATTATACTTTCTAGAACAAACAAATAAATTGACAATGAAGCGTGTTAGTTGCAGCACTAGCTATGTTTACAGTATGTATAAGAGAAAAGATGGTAAGATTAGGTGTTGGTTTGATTTGAGAGCCAGGGAAGATGTTTTGGGTCGCTGCGTCAGTCCTAGTCCTAGTCGTCTCTCCCTGCGTGCATGATTTATTCATCTTCATCTATGTAATTCAAACCAAATATACACATATGAGTGTTTGATGTTTGGCAGCTTTGATAATACGTTGTTTAGGGAGATGTTGTGTTCTCCCAGCTTCATTGATGTACCCTACAATACAATAAGTTATGTGCATAGGTAGCACACAAGAGTGGATCATTTAAATAAGACAAACGTATTATAATGCTCTTCTTCGTTCACCATCCATATTGAATAAATCAGATTAGCCTGACTGAAATGACTGAAATAAAATATATACTTTAGGCAGTAAGTTTTGGCTGCCAGCCAGTTATTGGTCTACTTCAGCTTGCATGCTTCAGCCAATCAGACACACTTCACAAATAGGGCATTCTGTTTAAACGGTGAAGGAGACGTAGCCGGTTAGAGTGCACATACAGAGGGCGTCTGGACACTTTTGTACACCTACCACCATCCTCTGGTGTCATGTCACCTGTTTGTATCTGCTTTTATGTGAAGTGGAGCAGGTGTACTGTTCTCTCATGGGACATACAAAACAGAGATATTCTTTGCAAAAAGTAAACCAATGTTTTTCAGTATCAATTTAAGGCAATTGTTAGTTGTCCCTCCTGACATAAAGCTTTGACAGCTATGCAGTGACAAAGGATGAACAGAAATGTAGACATCAGTACACTGACAACGTATAAATACATACTCATATTAGAGTTTTGACAGTTTATCATCTACCTGATAAACTTTGCTTTGTGACCAAACCAAACTCTGCCTGTCTTGGCTTGATTTTACTCACATACTTTATTTTTATCCATGTTTCCAATTTAAGACACGCTCACACACTGTTATATATACAGTACTGTAACTTGGATAATGAGAAACCCTTTAAGGCTTTAATGCCATACTTTTGGAGATATGTCTTTAAATACAGAACTTCAGCTTCAACTCGAAATTATTGACACTGTCTGAAAATAAAAGAGCAGAGAGTCTATTTTTGAAAAACTATCTACATCAAACAAAAAGGCTAGTTAATTGTACATACACAAAATGCATATATGCTGTTAGGGGATATACAGTATATATACACATATAGATGTATATATATATATACTGTATATATGCATATCTATATATATCCCCGATATATCTGCCGACTCTGCAGTTCTCCTCAGCTCTACAGAGTCTTTTAGCTTATTGTTTTGGTTTAAAAGTGTGCAACTTTAGATCTCATCAGGGTTGTTTCCAGCTCTGATTAACCCACTGTACGCTACATAGTGGAAAGACAGTAATTTTTCTCAGGAGCAAAAAGAAGAATGAATATTAGACTCAGTTTATTTGTCAGGCAGACCAGAAACATGACTGCAAATACTGTAATGCTGCTGTTGCTCTGTGTCTGCTGGATGTGTAAATAATAACTGTTTGCTAACACGTTTGCCAAGTCAACTTGTCTATTGGTCTTTACAGTTCAGCGCTGTCCCCAAGTGGACAAAAGAACGGTTAAATATAAGTTTTTCATAAACCTAAAATGATATGTAGTTCTGCAATACTGTCACTAGTAGAAGGTTAACATCAAAAGTGAATGAATCACAAAAACATCCTCCCTAATATATTATAATCTCAAAAGACCAAATCCCTCCAGAATATGGCATCCTCTAGTTGTCTGAATAAATAAATAATAAAGCTAGCAGAACATAAGTGTCAAAGACATACTTTACTTGCACACACATTAACATGTATGTCCTTGGAACAGACTGCTCGAATTGTGTCATCATTCTCACAAGGACAATGACTCACAGTGATACATTTCTTGAATATTTTTGAAAAAGTTAGGGAGAGCTGTTACATCAACCTTATAACATATAGTGTCACTGTATTTTGTTTTGTTTTATAACTACTTAAAATTCAGGTCCCAACCTTGCAGAATTTGAACCATCAGAAACAAGAAGGCAGAGATGCTGCTGTGAATCTCCAGGAGACGGCTCACATGATTTATTCTGAGTAAATAATTGACCAATGCTTTGGCAAGTCTGAGAGCGCGGCACATTTAGAGATTCAGATATTTACATTTATAAGTTAACACTCCACAGTGTGTGACTCTGTAATCTCTTAATATGATTCATTCCATTACCAGAGAGTTTCTCAGAAGCTCCACTTAACTCATACAAATAAAACTAATTTGTTAATAACTCATGTTATGACCTGGGCAACAGAAAAACAGACTTAACACTTCAGATCAACTATATGGCTCGCAATTTGTGAGTTGGTGTTTTAAAGTTAGCTCTGTGTTTATTTAACCTTAAAAATATTTTATGAAGAGCCTCGGGACACAATTTTTTAATCCGGTTACACATGACAGAGATGGGTGTCTTGGGACATGGAAGCTCCGTGGGAAGAGGAATAACAAGATAAAGGTAAAGACTCTCATAAAAAAAGAAAGGGTACGGGTGCTTGTCAAGTATACAAAACCTTTTGAAGTGAATGTGTCCTTCAGCATCGTGTTCTGTGCGCTTTGGTGAAAGATTAGACCTCATGTCACATTTTTACTGCTTGTGTCAAGGAAGTATAGAGATAGATAGGTAGAGAGCAGGAGAGGTTTATAGAGATAGACAGATATAAAGAAGGAGATATAGTTGGATAGGTAGCAAGAAAGAAAGAAGATATGACATGTTTCCATGTAAATGTAATGCAAGAATGAACAGAATTTCCAGGAATTCTGGTTCTCTTCCAGTCAGTTGCCGTTAAACAAAAGAAAGATGACATTGCGAAATTACGGAATTTTGTCACGCCATCTTCTGTAGGAGAAGAGGGCACAACGAAATGACATAATTAACGAAGCACCAGACAGTTTTGTTTGTTTTATGCTTTAGTCCGGACCCAGACGCCGACCTATCCGGACCCCGACTTATAATCAATAAATTATTGAGGGATTTTCAATTTTGACGGGGCGCTTCTATTTTAACCGGCGCAGCTTTTCTCGTATTTACGGCACTGGTTTAGCGGTTCAGGAAACTCACAGACCAATTACATGCGAGTTAAGCCATCCCACGTGATGCTACTCAGCCAATCAAATCTGTGCATTCCAGGCGGCAAACATGGCGACTCTGAATACAGACAGATGAGAGGTGAGTGACAGACGGAAAGCGATTAGACGAGTTAGCGATACAGAGAGAGTAGACGGAGAGACGAGTGAAAGGGAGAGAAGAATAATTCATACCTGTCAACATTGGAATTTCAAAATAAGGGACATTTTTTGTAAACGTAAACACATAAGGGACGGGTATATACATTCAGGAAATACATGTTATTTCCTGAATTTCTTTTAATTATTTAAAGTATGTATTACTTGTACAGACATGTTTATAAGATTTATGTATTTTATTTATTAGTTATTATCATCAATTTATTTGATGATTGATGAGTTGTGTGGCTTTTGTTTCCCCCGACGAGGACTTCCTTGCAATGTCAGAGTCGGGAAACATGTCCTCTACACTGCGACTGAAATCATCGCAGAAGCTGAAGGCTACATTATCTTTAGCGCAAAGCATCGACATCTTTCCCTCAGCTTTGGTCACTTGGTTTGCCTCCAAAACAGTTCTTATCACACATGAAGTCATTGACAGTGTTTGTTTTTATGCCTCTTGGGCGTGCTTGGACGATTTTTCTTGCTGGCGAACATCGCTTATTCCACCGTGTGCATGGCACACTTTACAAAAAGCACGAGTTTGCGCGACTCGGCTTTTTAATAAATAAGGGAAGGTCTCCTCTCATTACTTACATAAAGTTTTAACTTGTTTGGCAGGTACAACTGCGTCTCCATCTATCTCCCGTTCACTGTGACTCTCATCCATATGTTTTCGTCTTCATCTGTGTTATTGTTCCTGTTTTCTTCTTCTGTGTGCTAAAGATAAACATAATCCTGCCATCTGCTCTACCGGAGGCCACTTTACACTTTTTTTTAATTAGGCCTATTTTTCTCTTGAAAGGTTAAAAATACGGGATAATTACGGGAAAATATTTAAACGGGAGAAAAACGGGATAGAAGGAAAAATACGGGATAATCCCGGGAAAAACGGGAGGGTTGACAGGTATGAAAATAACTACACATGGCGCTCTCTAAGAAGAGAAAAGTGAACAATGTTTTTTGACCAAACATACAGAAAATCTCAGAGCCCAATATGATGAATCTAGACTCATTCACTGCCCAACAACCTGCTCATGAATGTTCCCTCAGAGGTGCTTGGATTTTGGGTAAACACAAAAAGCTCTTTTATTTATTTTCTCTTTTATTTTTAAATGCAGCCCGAGAAGAACACTATACATATCTATAGTAATATATATATCTGTATAGTTCAATGTTAAGTAACAATAAATCTTGTCAAAATGTTTTTAAATTTTACTTTCTTTATTAGATTTGACAGTCAGTTGTTGATGACGTGCAGACGTTGATACAGCTACTAGGCTACTTCAATATATCTCACAATAATTCATAACGCAAGTTAGACATTATGATGCTCCGGACCTTTGCTTGCGGAATTTTTCTCTAACTGGACCTCTTTGAATTTTAGTTGAATACCCCTGCTTTAAAGGTTCTTAATTTGAAATTCAGAGCATAAATATAGCAGCAAACAACAATTTGCTATTTAAAGATGTAGAGGGATTAATTTCTACCTGAGCAGAGAAAGAAGTAACGCTCCCTTTGTGTTTGTGTTGTATTCCGAGCTTCTCTGTGCTTTGTTTACGGAGTCAGGCCAGCTGCATGTTAGTGCGTGTGAGTCCTTCTTTGTGTGCCCCACTGGCTCGCTAATGTCCGCCGCTCTGCGCTGCGTTAAGACATTACAGTCTCCTCATCGACTAACACATATGAGACTCCTTGTTTTGCTTCTTCAGTGTAGCCAGAGTTTGTATGAAGTTTAAGTTACACACACAACTCTGTTTCCATTGCACTTTGTCACATTTTGTTTTTATCGATTTGTTTTAACACACACATTTCCACCTCAACCAAGCATGAAACCGTTTTTGACTTTTTTTTCTGTGTTTCCATTCATGTTTTTTATGCACACAAAAAACAGGATGATGGATACAGATGAAGAGATGTAAATAGGTTGAAAAAAGATATCTAGATAGGTTGGAACAAGATATACAGTAAATAGGTTGGAAATTGATGGATTTAAAAAATTATCATTTTATTATCACCCTTTAATGAGCTCCAATAAACTCTTGCAATGACTGAAATATGCACTGACCAATCAATATTTTCTTTAAACTTAGCTGGAGTTCAATTCGATGAAGGGAATATCATGTGTATATCAATTAATCACAGTTACAGTCCTACAAGGCTTCAAAATAAACTAACAACTCTATAAGAGAATATCTCGTACATTAGCCTTACTGAAGACACACAGAGAAACCCTCTGAACTGGTGCAGAGTCCCATGTGAAGGCTTTCAGTGTTCATGGTCACATCATGAGCAGCTTTGAGCATGGCTGTGTATCAAGCCATCGAGGAGACAGCCTCTGTGTTCCATGTGCCTACTGATGTAGTCAATGTCAGGCAGAGCTGGCCACTGTCTGTTTGGGGGCGGCAGTAAATGTGTGTGTGTGTGTGTGTGTGTGTGTGTGTGTGTGTGTGTGTGTGTGTGTGTGTGTGTGTGTGTGTGTGTGTGTGTGTGTGTGTGTGTGTGTGTGTGTGCTTGCGCGTGCTGCCTACAGATGACAGGTGAGCGCCTGCCATAACCTAGGACCGTGTATGTGTGTGGTGATGGTAACGGTAATGTGTGTAGTGGGAGTGAGAATACAGGTTTAGACAGTGGGCAAGAAGCCAGTGCATGACTGCATCATTGTGTGGACTATGCAGTTCAGTGAAGGGGAGATTTGATATTTTCTTCCTCTCAGTAGAGCCTTCCTTTAAGCCAGAGCTTTGCCCAGGGAACATTCACAAAGGAGTCTTCTGCTGCAGCTGGCAGAATCCTGCTACGTGATCTAAAACCAATTTCGCTATTTGAATAAGCTAACACTTATTTTTCTTATCTTCCCCTTGCAGTCCAAAAAAATCCAGGCTCAACTGAAAGAACTTCGGTACGGGAAAAAGGATTTAATTTTTAAGGTAAGTTCAAACTGAAGGAGGGTGGCTCTATAGTAGCTCCAGACCAGGGGTAAACAGGTACTTCAGACCACCTTGAAAAGGATGATCCCATCAGAGGAGGTACTCCAATTAAGTCACTCTGCAATTACAAAGTCCCTCCCAGTCAGCAGCGGGTAAAGCCAATTGGCCAACGCTTAGTTCACCACATAAACCCTGTCCTCTGATTTCCCCTCTACAATATCCATCCCTTCCTTTTCAATCAAGGCAGGTATGTGGATAAATGATGTGGACAGTGGTGGATGAAGTTTATACAGAATTATGCATTAGATCACATAAGCGAATCTTCATGACAGAAATTACAGATGACACCATGTATCACTACAATTCAGTGGAATCCATATATTTTGGTGCATCAGAAATGTGTCTCCCCTGCAAGCACAAGGTATAGCGGCAAACAAAAAAAACTGTTCAGTGTTGTTGAATTTCTGCACATACGCCACTGCCCTTTGTATTGCCAGGATTAAATGTTCTTAGACCTGAGAGCGCTTACGTAATATTTATTGGCATCTACTGGTAAATGCACTGACCTTTCAGTCCTTGTTTGCAGTGTTAAAATGCCAGTCGACATTTCTGCCACAATGCCCTGCGATGTCATTTCTTAAATGTATGTTCTGATTTTTCAGACCCATCATCCCTAGAGCTGTGTCAGACATAAATGAATAAAAAGGGTTCAGTCCTCACAGACTGAATGTTGTGCTTCTACGCCTGAATATATTGTCCCTGGACGTCCTGTTCCTTCTTCTATTTCTAGCTTGTAAATGATGGATGCTTTGACTTGTTTGCTTGGTGTCACTGCTCGTAAATCGTTGTCTCTAAATTGCATCAGTCACTCACACAACACAACCTTATGCTCAATATCACCAAATATTTCATGTGGTCCTTTAAAACATTATGGTCTTGGGTGATTTGCAGCTGTAGTTGGACAAGGCTAATTTTATCGTACTAGTCTTTGAGGAGATGACATTCTACTTTTTTTCTGATGGAAAGGTCAGAGGGAAATGCATCATGTCCGTCTGACCTCCCTGATCCCTCTTGCTATTTCTGAAAACTCATATGTATTCCACATATGCTGTGATCAAAAGCCCAGAGGGGTACGAGAAGGAGCAGGAAGTAGAGAAGAGTCACTCGAGATTCGGAAATGTCATCAGCCTCACAGTGGGGATGTCAGTCGAGGCACCTTGACCGGCAGGCAGTTGGACCGGGTGTGACAGCCGATGTACCATATCAAACTTCATTTTGCAGCACAGTGTCACAGTACACAAGACACAACAACCTTGCAGTATTGGGCACAGAACTAAATAAAGAAACCTCAAAACCTAATTATTTTTTATCCTGGGAACCATTCAGTCTTAGAACTGACAGGTGTGGCCATAAAAGAAGAAGAATTGTGAAATCATAAAAACAGAAAAGGGTACTGTTTTGGCACAATGCAATAATGCAGGTTCACAAAATGAGGGCATGCTGCACCTACAGTACCAGAAAAGAAGTCAGTTTTGTCAGTGTTTTCTTCAGTGGATAATTTTAATAGCCCTCAGACGTGAAGGACAACTTAAAAAGGACCCCAACTCAGTGAATCCAAACTAAGCAGTCCCCGTACATAACTGTAAACATTAGCACGGGCAGGTTCCCCCTCACTTGTTCTGCCAAAACATTAAAAACTTCAGAGGAACTGACAGTGCCTTCCCCTGCGTTTCCCTCTGAGACAATATTTTTGGCAGTTGAGCCTTATTCAATCCTTCACATCTTCACTCCGTCAGTCCACTTTTAAATTTACCCCCAGAGCTGTTTCTCCTCCAGCTTAGAAAAAAAAAACTGAAAAGAAAATGACAGCTTGTAGCTGCATGCCTCGTCTAGCAGAGTGGCTAGTAGCCCACTGACCCCACACCTCTATAATGGATTCAGCACAGAAATATGGAGCTTTAGACTTGGAGGCACTAACCCTGAAAGTCAGTATTTCTGGGTCAGTGTCCATGCGCCCGCAGCCCTCAGAGGACTCTCCGCTGATGATGCTCTGTGTAAGGGATGGTAATGGCTCACTACTGTAATGGTACACATACAAACACACAGCCTTGAGATCCTTTAGAAGACAAGCTAAGAGCAGGCTGCATCTGTTTGCAGACAGGACTCATCATTATTCATTACTCTGCACTTTCTTTAACACAGCGCTTGATGCTGTTTTGCAATATTCAGTCTCAACTAAACACATGCACGCACTATGGAGCAACGTTTAAGGCAGCTCAAAGTGCGCCATTTTGTATTGCCGTCTGTTCTTCTGGCCAATTGTAACATCATATTATAATGTCTACTGGCAGAATATAATATGCCGCTAGTCTCATTGAAATTGGACCATTATGCTGAGAATAATCCAAACGTGTATCAGTGAATACTTTTCATTTGCCATTTTCCACAAAGACATTACATGCAATCCTTTGTGTTGATGATTAGAGAACTGATCCTCAAACTTTATTACCTTTGGATTCCCTCTGGAGCGCAGCCCAACAGCTACAAATTACTTTGTGCAATTGTCCCAAACTCCCTGTAAATGGGAAAAAAGATCTTCTGAGAGAAAGATTTGATTCTTTGGCTTCTTTGAAAAGCCACAGCGGTGAATGTTGCCCTGTCCTTGACTGTCACTGCATGACTCATCTATCAGGGAAAACTTAGACATAATTTCAGCTGCCCCATTGAGTGGTAGAAGTGACAGACATGTTCATCATTAAAAATGCCACTTGGCTGGCAGAAATCAGGATGAAAGAAAATGAGAGGAATTTGGCAGAAAACATGGCAAGTCCCCACTGTGTCACAAAACCCCCGGAGATTCCAAATAAGTCTATGAAACGCACCAGAAACCATCAATCAGCCTCATCGTCCATCTTCCACCAATTTCAAACCCTTTTTTTTTTCTTAGAGATTGTGGATGCTGTTTGTTTGGTTAGCTGACCTTGGGCATTTCAGGATATAAGCCCATGCCGTTTTTCATTTTGAGAGGCCAGTAAAAGAAACCCAATAAAGGTTCATGGCTCAGAGTCAATCACTAAGGCTGGTTTTACATACACAGGCTGTATGCAAATGATCCAATACGAGTTTATTTTCCTCTTGCTGATGAGTTTATCAATAATAAAAGACTCATCAGAGGAAACTCTGCTGATCCTCATATCGGGTTGTATTGGCTCATTTACTGAAGAAGAAAAAAAGTGTTTGTCTGTTGTTCAACTCGGGGATTAAAGTCTAGCAATGATCTGCTTATTAAGGGCTTTGATGGTTCCAGTTGGTCTGCTCTTATAACTGTACAGATTAAACCTTTCTTTTTCTCTATACGACAGATGTGATGTTTTTTTTTTTTATGTGGCTTTGAATTAATTTCTGCTCATCCTAAGTCCCCTGGATTCTGCACTTTTCTGTGTTCCAAGAAATAGACCGAAGAAATTATTTTCTGAGTTCCCAGTGCTCTCCTGTTTAAAGACACAAGGGATTCATTGAGTGCTAAATATAATGTGCACGAGGATCAGTGCTCGATCGATGTGTGTGAATGTTTGTGTGTAAAATGTCATAATACAGATTTTAAAGAGTCAGGACAAAAGGGATGATCGGCAAAATAATAAAGAGGAGTCTCAATCCTTTGTGCTATAGATCTGCGTTATTGATATTGCTGGGGAGACATGGTGGGGATGTGCACAGAACAAAGAGGGTTGAGCGGATTCAAAAGTCATGCTTTTCTGCAGGGCCAGCAGCTAATGGACCTGGAGCACAAGTTAACTATAGCCAAGGAAGAACTGGAGAAGACTGCACTGGATAAGGTGAATAACTTGAAAAAAAAACAATAATTAATGATGTTATTGAAATGTTTTTCTTCTGATGTATTATCATGGTAATGCAACATTTGTTATTTTGTAAGTTGTATAACTATTAACTAATCTTGTCTCCCTCATCCGACCCATTTGAACCCCTCCGATGTCAAACACTGAATAGAAAAACGCCATCTAAATGATTTAATGAATATGGTATGTGTAGTAATATTAGCCGGTATAAATCCGACGAGTTTGAGGATGAAAAAATAATGTAAAGGTAAAACATCTGTCTCATTATGGAAGATATCTTTTCAAAACACTTAGCTTCAGCAGGTTGAAAGCATGCGACAGTTTTAATTTATGAGGTGTAATGTTAATAAATGTGGTTATTGACATTCTGTCACTGGGGGCAAGTTAGATGACTTAAAAATACATGGGGGGGAAAAGTGCTGCTTAGGAAAACAGGTAATTCTGGTGCTCAGCTCAGGAGCTCTAACATCAGAGGTCATTTGTACAATAATTAAATCAATCATTCTGTCCATTATTATTATTGATTACAAGTTAAATGATCTTTTGAGCATTCCTTCTTTTTTTTTATTACTCTGGTGAGTTCCGCTTCATGCCTTGCCTAATGATGCCTCCTGCAGTAGCTGTACTAAAGCCCCTCTAAAGCATGGCCAATGGCTTTAATGCTTACGTACATTTCTCTTGTGGATGGAAGAAGGGATTCAGAAATCTGCTTGTGTGTGTAATTTTGTTTGGGGACAGGAGTCTCAACTGAAGGCGCTGAAGGACACAGTTCACATCTGCTTCTCAGCTGTCCTGCACAACCAGCCCGGCAGCAGTCACAGATTCCCCACCTCCCACTTGTTCAGATACTCATCACTCATCAACAGCTCCAGAGTCACCTATCAGCAGCCACATGCCAAGGTAATTCAGTTTTCACTCACTTACATCTGATTGAATGTTTATCCAAAAGAAGGCCTGGGTTGTTGTAACAGTGCAACCTTTTTTATATGTAATGAATGGGTCTGTTGTCTACTGAAGATAAGGTCCTGCTGACCTTGAAGTAACAGTATGTCTTACTCCAAGACGTGTGTGACATCTAGCATTCATACAATTGTTAATCATTAAATAAATACTTCAAAAATTGTAATATTCTCACTTATTGTGGTTGCAACAGTCTTAAAGCTCTACTCTTCTTTAAAATGTTCAAAAACGACCTTTCTCTTTTCTATCTCCTGAAACCTCACACATACAGTATAGCTAAGGAAATAAGCTTTAGTGAATCCAATCTTTTTTCAATAACTAATAATTTTTTCCCCATCAAAAACCCATTGGGAAGCACATTTCTAAGCCATAAGAACATTAAGAAACACAGCTCAGATAAAAAGTAATTTTAATACGACGATTTAGATAATTACGTAATCTTTTTAATCATTTTCTTATTACTTTGTAAATGTTGATATTAGCAAAAAAATAAATGCCTGACATTCCTGAATGGGAGATGTATTATTGTTTTTTCACATTACAGTTGGTGGACACAAGACAGTTTTGAAGTCTCAAACTAAATTTCAGACTTCACTGCTACAATTATAGTTGAACTAATAACGCTGTTCTCTCACTAAGTAATAATGTTAGCAGTGAAAATGTACTCCAGCTGTATTCAAGAAAGGTCAAAGCGACACACTGTGTACCATGGATGTGCGTCATTGTGGTAATCATGTCTTTTTTGTTGCATTTGCAACATTTCTTTCTTTCCAAAGCAGCTTCATTCACTGTGGCCTTAAATAAACAATGCAGGCTGAAAGCACAATGCATTTCCACAGCCCTTTGATGTTACCAGAAACAGGGACTTTTTCACAGCAGACCTTTTGACTTCTCATAGCAGGTCCATCATAACAGGTGCACATATTACCATTAACAATGACTCTATTCCATTTAAGTGTCAGAGAGCCAGCAGGCACAATAGTAGTGCCCTGGGACAGGAAGAGCTAAATGGAGTGCGCCACTCATTAATCTTATTATTACACATTTCGTCAATGAAAAGGCCGATAGTAGTGTCGACTTCGCCTCACAATATCTGGTCACTTTGATTGTCAGTGACCCCAGCATGAACGCAGCAGTTACAATGTTTTAGGAAAATAAGATAAGTTTGTTTTGTGAGGTGAAAATGGAAGTCAAGCTGGATTTGGGATTTGCCTCTGGAATAGTGGAGTATAATTTTCCTTCTGACTTTCCAGATAAAATAAAGCAATCGGCTGCAGTTTTCAACTCCTCTTTGTGTAAACACTTTCAAATTGAAATTCATTTCACATTGTAACTCACAGCTTGGTGACATCATCGAATATAACTCAGTGCCAAAACTTCCACCTCTCCACACATCAGAGCGCACATAATGCACTGTCTGCCATGGGAATTTAAGTGTTAGCCAATTATTGTGTGTGTGCATAAGTGGCTATTTGTCAATCTGATGCCCTGAGTATCACTCTCCAGAGAGAAATAGCCCAGGAAATAATTACTACCAATTACCAATTACTACTAATTACAACTATTAAATATAACAGTTAGGAAAACACAATTGTTTGTTCAGAATAATAAAATGTCAAAATCAAGCGCAAAGTCATTTTTATCAGTCTTTATATCCCATAGTGCTGTACAGTAGCTTTGGCGGTAAAGCCTAATTATTTTAGGCTCAAAATGTGTTCTCTATGAAATGACAAACTCAATGTGACACAGGCTTTGTTTGGAGCTTCTCAAAGTCAAGGTCACACTAGATTCAACTAAGGGCTCAGGATTTAATCCATTTTAAGATAAAAAATAAATAAATAAAAAAGGTGACTGAAATGATTATTCCTTCAGTGAAGATATTGCTTCTTGTTTTGCCAGTGAAACAATGACTTTAGGACTAATGTCAAGTATCAAGATGTTACCACATTGTATCAATATGTTTCTACTCTTCAAATACTTAATTTCAGAATTTGAACAAGTATGTGTGTGATTTTATAGACCCATGAAAGTGAAATAGAGCAGAAATAAACATAATTTTTGTTTCTTGGAAATATACTTCATAGTACCTGCATTTATTTGTCCCTCTACCAAGCATTCATGTCAACCTCAATCAGAGATTGAGTTAGTTCTGATTTCTGAAAAGCAGTCGCTGCATTCACTTTGAAATCATCAAGTCATCCACAGCACCACATCTGCCATGATCCTGGTGAGTGATTCTGTCTTTAAGAGGCTTTTCTCTCCGCAAAGCAGTCACAATTTACACTTCGTCTCTTTGGTGGGTGCCTAAGAGATTTGACATGCCTTAGAGGATTATTATTTTTTGCTTTTCTCGATTTCTTATCATGAGTCAGTACCACCATCCCCACCACTGTCCCTCTGCTGTGGCATCATACGAAATAATATTCTGTAATTGACACTTTCTGTCCACATTTAAAATATTTTCGCTGTTGGCAGCAAAACCATATGATCCCATTATAACGAAAGTGTGTTTCGCCGTCATCGTCCTTTCATTTCTGTGAGCCAAATAAATGCAAGCACATGGGCACAATGAGCATTTCAAAAAGAAAAGACAAGTAGAGGAAACTCGAGGTAGGCGTGGGTTGATCATTTTTTATGCAAATGAAGTTTATACTTCCCACTACATTACCATATCAATAGCAGCACTCCACTTGTGAGCTGTTGCTAGCTCCATTATCTCCTGTAGCCGCTGTGCACTTTGACGGGCTGTCTGATAAATCTGTGCACGCCCCCGCTGTAAAGATTACTAGGGTGCTCCATCTGTCCACTTTGCCTGCGCATGTGGAGGTGGGTCAAATGTAATTTAAATCACTGCCAAATTTATCTCAAATTAAGTATTAAAAAACATCACACAAAAGCACTTACTGTGCATAAAAGAGCCAAACAGCTCTAAGCTGAGAAGTTGGGTGACAATTCACTGACAGGGAGGCAAATGTCAAGAACTTGGCTCTCTGATGACCACATGGTGTTCCTCATTATGCTCATTAACAGCATGAAAGCACTCAGTGGTGTTATTACTCCATCCTTTATCCTAGATTCTGTTGTGTAGTTTTGAACCTGACATGTTACTATCAGGGAATTGTAGCTGAATGCATTTAGTTAGACATGCTAATATTTCTGAAAATGCTTGGCTAATCAGATGCTAATCATTGTTGGTGATCAGAAGGCAATTATGTTGCACGGAGCAGGTTATGACGGCACTACCAACAATGAAGGAAGACACATAAAAAAACGCTACAAAGTAACATATAGAGGAAGCATTTATCCACTAACTGTATGATAAAACATATATTTGAGTTTCGTGAGCACACTTGGACTAAAATCCGTTTTGTGTTTTTTTAAATGTGGATAAGTACAGGGATGTTTGTTCAAGCACTCACTGACACCACTTTGAGCTTCACGCTCACAGTTTGAGTTTACATAATGGGCCTTAAGCTCTGGTAGAAGCCACAGATAAGACTCTCCAAGACCTTGCTTCTCTCACACACTCATACACACACATACGCACACACACATACACACAAAGCCCTCTTGCTGGTGAAAGATTCATTAGTGTGAGGATGCAGAGATCAGCAAGATTGGAGTAGAGGTTGCTTCATATTTTAAAGTCTCTAGGAGAGAGCCACGTTGTGTGGTCTGATAGCATGCAATTTTCATCGAAGTAATGGGAGATGATGTCTTAGATGCTCAGAGCACTGTGCCAGAGGAAATAATCAGGAATTCCATTGCCCAGCTCTCAGCACTTAATATTTACTTTTATGATTGTTTCCTTGTCTATATAAATCAAAGAAATATTCATCTCTGCCACGCAAGGAGGTGATAGTAGGTGGTTGACAGTGCAAAAAAACTATATTTATCAGCTGAATTTGGAGGGTAGTATTACATTTTCATTATGCAAAAATGTAATTCTACTTTATTCTTTTACATACCGTATGTAGTCGACAAATAAACAGAACATTCCCCCAGGAATAAAAGTTTATCAAGTTTTACTGAAGAATCACTGGCCTTATGGAGACCGAACAGCATTTGCTAGGCCTCCCTCTTACATTGCTGTACTATAAATGTGTTGCTGGTTCTGATGGATGCTGTCAAAACTGGAGAAATAATGCATGAAGTGTTGGCTCTAAAGCGGTCACTTCTACAATTAAAGCCAGATGTTGTTTCAGTTGACAACCAGTAAGAATGGAATTTGACAGTGACAGGTTAAGACTGCCTGTGTTCATCTTGCAACTATCTTGCTTTATCTCTCAAGAGACCACTTTTGACCCAGTTAAGGTACCATGTAGCAGCCCGGTGCAGAACACCAGCTGCAGAAGACAGACTGAGATACTTTTTTTTCCTCTGCTGTACAGATTCAGTTTATCTTCTACTGTTTAGTGCTTACTGAACAATATGTGGTAGACAGCAGGAACAAAATACAGTATCTGGTCAAACCACAATTTCTTATATTAACTTTGTGTATTGTACCATTTAATTATTTCAAAAATAACTACATCTGGGAACAGGCTAAAACAATATGATGTACATAAGATGTACATTTTCTACAGTGCTTGTATATATTAACATATTTCAGAATACATGTCAATTGACAGGTCAGACTTTCTTGTGTTGAATTTTGGTCTAAACGCCTACGTGAGTAGTTCGTACAGATTTTTCCAAGTTCAAGTATCAGATTTTTTGATTGGCTTATTGCTGGAGTAGTGAGAAGTTTGTATCTCACTGTGGGCGAGAACTTGAGTCGACCTTAGATAATGTCAACATTCCCTATGGGACAGGGTCAAGCAGCTGGCCCTCGCTGCACTGAGAGCCCTTAGAAGAAGAAAAATGTTCACCTTACTCAGTTATTGACAAACTACACTCTTGGAGCCTTCAGGCAAAGATTGTCCACTAACAGCTTTTGCACCGGAGATCTGTTGATGCCAAATGTTGAAACATTTCTATCATACATTAATTATAGCTGCGCCATTGAGCCATTCAATGATGCCTATTGACAACCAAGATCTGGAAAAAAGAGCCTCGACTACTGTACACAATGACAACACAACAATTTGCACTGAGTTACTCTGCTGCTGTACACATTTAATAGGAAAAGACTTGTATTATAAAGTTGTGTATCCTAATAGAAACTCCATGGAGGAATTATGTAATTCTGAAGTCATTTAAAGCAATGACCCCTTTAAAGGGGAAGTATATTCAAAAAAGATATGTGATTACATCTTACTGCCAGCAAGTGCACATGAATGACAAAATGCTCCTACCCTAGTTCAGAAGTATTATGCAAAACATGCTATGATCTTGATCTCAAGCCATGTTAAAAGTTTATTTAGACAATGAAAAACAGGAATATGTGCTCTGTGTAGAAGGTTTACTCATCAGTGTTCGACTAATGATGTCTGGTATGTGATAGAAAGAAGCCTGCCATGTAACTCCTGAAATCTGTTTTGTTTTTTTTATATAGCGTTTCTTACTCCACCGATTCAAAGCACATAGACCTCGCAAGAGTCACTGCTTTTTCACACAGACATCATTTCAGATGGTAGTGATATAGATTGCTCCACATACTCCAGAGAGAACCTTTTCATCTATGGCTGTCCATCTTGTTTACCTCCTACTATCTTGACATTGCTTTGGTTGTTTTTGCAGTGGGTCACTTCACTGAAACATCACTCTCCATCATGTGTAGCTCTGAAAGTGGTAAAGCCCAAATCTACCTCCCTGAATTATGCTTCCTTTTCACTTAGAGCTGATCTGTGTGTGTTCGTACAGATATCCACTGCATGCTGGAGGTCCAACCTCAGGCACCTGCAAGTCAACTGTGTATTAACATTTCATTTCATAACAAAACTAGAAAGGCACTCAGAGAGCGCAGACCTCCACCAAGGCCAAATGCCCAATATCTGTTAATGAAAGTAAAAAATAATTGATTTATCCGTCCAACGCTACACCCTTCCACCAAGTTTCATGAAGTCAGTCAGTGTTTTATTTTTAATAATGCTGAGAGACAAACAGACAAACTGAACCGAAAACATAACCTCCTTGGCGTAAGTAATGAGACTCTTACCATCAACAGAACACTCGAACAAATAGTTGTTTGAAGGAGCAATTTAGAGTGAATTATAACTAAAACAAGAAGCACACAGTAATAAAGGAGTGTATGTTGAAGAACATGGAATATATTGTTTTTTTATTGCAATATCAAATTGGTTTCAAGAATTATGGCATTTCACTGGTATTTGTATCAACTACTATTACAGGTCAGGTCAGCTACAGAACTACAGGGACAGTCCCCCTGGAGTAACTCAGGGTAAAGTACCTTGCTCAGGGACTCAATAGTGGCAGCCCTGGTATTGAACTCACAACAACCCTGTGTTCTGTTTGGAAGCCGTAACACTAGACCACGAGGCCATCACCACCCGTACTAAACTACTGATATCGTGACATCTCTATAGCACCGATATCCAGAGAAAATTCCAATTTGTCCAATACAGTGATCAACCGCTTATATGGATCAAAAGACTTGCGACAGAATCAATCCTATCAAATGCTGTTTAAATAACTCACTTATAGTCACCAAGTCGTCCACTTACAGAGTTCATTTTGGGACTTTTCACATATGTAACATATTGGTTTATGACCAAATATCTGCAACTAATGAATCTGTGTCTAAGTACAGCATCACCGAGCCGCTCGCATTGCTGTAGACTTTTGTTTTAAATATAACTGGCAAGACATAAATCCATCATCATCATCATCATCATCATCATTATCATCACAGTGTTGTTAGTTTTACATAAGAATGATTTTATACATATCTTTGTAAAGCAGAGTTTAGAAACAGCTGGGTTTGGTTGTTGAGTCCGTCTTCTAACTGCACTTGTTCAAATTGAAAATCTATTAGTGCAGAAATATGAATTATTAAGAAACGTTTTTGATCTCAGAACTGGATATGTGATGGTTGAATATAACTGGGTTCACCTTCAAGCCTTAGTATTACAATAATTCTCTTTTTAGTTTGTCAGCACTGTTTTTTCTGCCCTTCCTGCTGCCTGTTGTGAAACAGTCATACCAGCCATGATTTATTTACTACAAATAAATACGCTGAAAAAGTATAAATTGAACAGTTGTGAACGTCTGAGTCAGAACTGTTTACTTTTCAAAAAACCTATTGCAACTGCTGTATTATTTTATTTCTAACCCCAGGTTCAAATGTTTCTCTTTTTTTTCCTACAGGATATCTCTAAAGTTCAGAGAATTGTCACAGCCAGGAAATCACCCATGAACATCGAAGTAATGAGGAGAGAGAGTGGCGGAGTTAAAGACTGCCAGATGGAAAAGGTGAGCCTTTAGAGTAATTAAACTATAATGGCCTCTATGACCCGGGGGCCTGTATCTATGAGGTTCATCTGTTCACTGAATTCATGAAATCAGACGGGGCACTTTTACTCTGAGGGTCTTCATTAGGTTCATTCATTCAAAACTATATGCAAGAACTTTAACAAGCTTCAGCTTGATGAGACTTCAGTCAACAGTTTTTTATCAAGTTCAACTGTTATACTTATCATTGTTGAATCACTGCTAATGGCACATTACCAGTAGAGCTGAAACAATTAGTTGATCAATTAGTTGATCAATTAGTTGTACAAATGTTTATGTTTTTGCTGTGAAGCACTTTGGGCTGCAATTCTTGTATGAAAGGTACTATACAAATAAAGCTTATTATTATTATTATTATTATTATTATTATTATTATTATTATTATTATTATTATTATCAATCGAATAGTCAATGAAAGGAAGAGTTTTTGATAACTGCTTGTTTAATTCATTTTTTCAAGGACACATTTACCTTTTCCTGACCTCAAAATGCAAAGATTTCCTGCTTTTTTCTCATAGTAAATTAAATATGTTTGAATTTTGGACTGTTGGGCAGACAAAAATACGTTATCTAAACACGTCAACCTGGCCATTGGGGAATTGTGATTTCCATATTTTATAGACTAAATGATTAATTGTCAAAGATATTTGACAGATGGCGTCCCGGTAGCTGACCTTGTTACTCCTGACAGTTGTAAGAGTCCGTACAGCTGCGGACAGTTCCGGCTCTTTGCTGCATGTCATCCCCTCTCTCTCTCTCTCTCCACCGCCTTTTTCAATAATAAAGATAGTCAGTAGTAGTCGCAGCCCTGGTCACAAGGTATACAGAGTGGCTGAGGTCATGAGGCCTACACTTCCCTCGGGATGAATAAAATATCTATCTATCTATGTGACCTCACTGAAGCACATTTGCTTTGTGAAAGCTAAAGTATTAAATAACAAGCATTGTACATGACTGCGCATGGAGCCTGGAGCGTGCCTCAGGGAATTAGTAAACACAGTGTTCTAAATCTAAACATAATTAATTGAGCAGTCAATCAAGAGAAAATTGGTTAAATTAATTATATATTAGTTGATTAAGTCAATTATCACAATGCTCGAGTCCCTGCTTCTCAAATGGGGGAATTTGTTTTTGATTTATTATTTTGTCTACAAAATGCCAACCTCGACAGATCAATCAACATAATTGTTTTTTGCAGCCTTAAATCTCACTAACAAATGATTCCAGCAATGCATTTAACTGCAGCTACATGTGAGGGTACTGTAGTTGAAGATACAATTTGCGCATTGTCACCAACTTCCAAGAGCTTTTCACTCACAGCTGCACTCCCACAGTGCAAACTACACTGTGTTTTACTCTGAGGATCTTCATTGAAACATTTGAGCTGAGTGCGTAGCTGCCACTTTTGAAAGCAGTTATTGAGGGAGGAAAGAGAAGCAACCACTGACCTCTCCTTTTCAGATTATTTTGGGGAGTACTTTGGTACCTTACAGTCTCAGACTTACTTCTCTAAGATCCAGGATACCGTGAGCAGTCGGTTATAAGGAAGGCTCTGAATGTGTATCTCCAACCCTGTCAAAACCAACAGGATTTGGAGAAAGATGGGGAAGCAAACAGGGTCCATAAGGAAATGGCTATCAGGAACTATTATAGATATAAGTTGATAGACTACTGGAGACAGGGGAGCACAGAGGGATGCCACCCAGAGGAAATTACCCTCTGTGGAAACCGTGTCAAAGAGATTGTTCTTTAATGACATTGTGCCAAAAACAATGTTCACTGGTGTCCCATAATTGATTATATAATTTTGGCAGGGTTGTAAAAAATCCTGCAGCGAGAGGGAGAAACATTCTGATACACATAGGAGGAGACATGTTTGAAACTGAGACTCAGATATTGTGTTGGCTTGTGAACACCGCCACATCTCTCCCTGTCCTCCTCCCCCTGTAGGCTGGGAGGAGATGACGGGAGACCGTTTGCATGAGTGTGTAGCTTGTAGTCTGTGCTTCAGTTTGAAATAAAATGTGATAGGTTTGCTGCACTCAACAGAATGATTGGCTTGTTATGCTGTAGACATGCTAAACTGTTTGAAATATATATTTCATATCAAATGCTTTAGGCTGGAGATTGTCTCATGGTGGTTTGACGCATCCAGGCGTTCACTCGTCACTCATCCTACATGTTGTTTGATGCATCCACATATTCTCGTAAAAAGCAGGTGCTTCAAACAAGTAATTCACAGTTTACCGAATGATAGTATAAATAAGTAGTTCATGGACTTTGTAGTGACCATGTTTAATGTTCAATCAGTAGAAAGCTATGTTTTGACTGTAAAAATGTGCAGAAATGTTACATAAAAGCAAAGCTATTAACAAGTGTGTTGCAGCGGGGAAATGATTGACATTGCTTAAAGCCATATGTGCAATTCTGTAACATAATAACAATAGCATATCCTGCAAGGCTGCAGCTAATGATTATTTTCTGTATTGATTATTTCATGATTGATTGTTAGGTCTATACAATGTTAGAAAATGCCCGTCTGAGGTTCTGAGAGCTAGAGGGGACATTTTCAACCAACAGTCCAAATCCACTGAGCGTGATAGGGTGAAATAAAACTGAGGAAAGCAGCAGATCTTCACTAAAAGCACCAAATGTTAGGCATTGGTTGTCTGCTGAATTACGTTTTCAGTTATCCATCATTCATTTATCAATTTAGTTGTTTATTAATTTACTGTTATTGAATAATAGATAAATGATCTAACAGAAAACTGTAATACGAATAGCTCACATGTAAACAGCTAACTTAAATGACTGTCATAAATCGAATGAGAAAGTTAATTGGATGATTTTATGGTTATGGAAGAAGTCAATGACACTTCTGCTAGCTTTTTGGTTAAAAATAAAAGGGTATATTTATGTCACTGATACTCATCTATCCACCTCGTGATTCCAACACTCACAGCCTTTACTCTCTTCACTGCACTGAGGTACTTTCTCTCTGCTCCTATAGACCGGGGGCGACTGCTTCAAGAATCAGACGGAGGAATCGGCTCCAGAAAGTAAAAAGCTACCAGAGACACAGCAGGTGAGCGTTAAATGTATATAATATCAGACGGAGACATTTCAAACTTTACTCTTACTCGTTGTTGTTGTTGTTGTTGTTGTTGGTCTTCTTTGGCCCCACAGGAAACGATGGATTAGTTCATCAGGGGAAATGTACAGGATGAGGCTTATGTTTTTATATATTTTTCTAATAGTCAAGAAATCAAATGAAAAGACTGAAATCAACATTGTAGTTGTTTTCACAAAACTTTACAACTTCCCGAGCCTGCCTGTGGCACTTACACAAAAGCCCAATTATTCCTACTAAAACGTGAATCTTTAAAAATGGATTACAAAAGTTCACAAATATAGATTTCTTTTTTAAAGGCTCTTTGTATTGTAGTGTTTAGCAAAAGCTACTCTACCAGGAGTAAATAGTGCATTTGTTGGGGTCTATTTTCAGTCGTGGATTAACGAGTATTTACGGCACCGTCTATGACGTGTATCTGGGACTCGAAATAAACTAAAGTGTGTGTGTGTGTGTGTTCATGATAATGAAGGAACATGTCAGCCAGTGCAACTTTGTGACTGATTGATGTGTTTTTAATAGTTGTTGGACAACAATGGAGGTTTGTGGCGCAGACGAATAAGCTACACAGGGAAATACTTGTTAGTGCATTAAGTCATTGTTGGTTTTTGGTCTTTTAAATAAAAACATGCATTTTCATGGGGACAACAAGAGAGCCTTTTACAGCTATTTAAAAATAAATTGCATTACACAACAATCTCATAATTAAAATGAGAAAAACACGTAGCATGTTTTAAAAGACGGCATGGAAAGTGAAACAGATGTAACCAGCTCAGTGTGACTACACAGTGACTGACAAGAAGCTGAAACGTAAAACTCAGTACGCAACAAAGTACGGCACAAGTGAAGCAAAGCACAGCAGGCGATACAGCGTGAGGGGGAGATGCGCGATGCCTACAACACATTCCTAAAAGAAGCCAACCAATCTGCTAAAACCTAATTAACTATTCAGTGTGCCAACGTCACCTATAGTATGTGATATTCAATGGCCTGCCAAAGCCTATGCATAACTGCCTCCCTCATCATATTATTGAATTGAGTCACACCTGTTTGGCACTGCCAGATGGTGCAACAAAACAATGCATCTCATTTCAATGCAGTGCAATACTGTGTAACTGAGCAACTGTCTTGCATTCCAAGTGGCAGCGATCCATTTTCAGACACTCAGACTATTTGCTTAAGAATACAAGAATATTTAAAAAAAGATCTCTACAAATGGGCATATTGGACTTCACGTGTTTGTTTTGTACCAGGGAGATGTTCAGTGAAAGTCTGACAATTGTTTTGTTTTTATGTAATACAACAGTGGTCTGTGTCACTGATCCAAGATAATGCTATTCACGCTAAATGTAGCGAAATAGTTCAACAATATATGTTACATGTTATTAAAATCAAAAGCAGGATGCATTTATGCTGATCTGTATCAACACAAGATGCAAGACAATTGAAATTGTGTATTTGTTTTAAACCTAATAAGATGTGTTTTCTAATGTTCCATTTTTTATTATTATTAAATCTTTTAAGAGCAGTTGCAAAGTTGACAAACAAGAAGAGTTGACTTGTAACGTCTCAGTGGGGCGAATGACTTTTCAGACCTCTAGGCTAATTTCTTCTCGTGAAATCTTTTTTTCACAATGTGTTGCAGCATTGAATCAACAATCGTCTCTCTTCTCCTGCTGTCAGTTGGTATCCCTCATGCACAGTCATGTATGATGTTGTAAACAATTTGATTGGTAATGATTTGCATCCCACTCTTTGTTGATCAATCTGCATTAAAGTGCCCTCGGTTCCTGTCCTTACTCTACCTTCATTACGTGTTCTCATGTTCGATTTCTGAGACGGAGACCCTGAGAGGCATCTCGCCTTATGTTCACATACTTTTGGAAGAAAAGACTATTCTTGTAGTCTTGCACCTGTTGTGTATTTGTACAACACAAGGAAGGGTTTAAATAACTACAGAGCAGGTGAGGCAGATGTACAATAAGCTCTCATCTATTCACTGAGTATCCCCTGGCAGACAGAGAGGCTCTTATCGATGTGGCCTGAACATCGACAGGCTGACAGACCAACACCACATACCCAGAGGAGTTGTAGGCAGATTAACTCAAATGTCAACAACAGGGAAGGAAATAACATTGTTCAGTCTTGGTTAATATAGGGTGCAGGCTTTAAAGCACAGTATGCAAACTAACCTGTATAAGATTTATTCAAATTGTTAGATGTACCTGCTCGAGTCCGTCATTAAGATTCTTTGAGAGTAAAGTTTCTTATTAAGTCAAATATATAACTCTATAACACTTCAGAAAACCCTGTTATTCTTAAATAACAGAGCATATCCCTGAAGCACAGTTGCATCAGTATTGTTTGTTTCTGACATCCTGAATTTGTAGAAAAAGAAAAAAAAAGAGGAAGTGCAAGTGGAAGCTTGAATACAAAAATCACAAAGAGGAAAAACACACAAAAAAAAACCTAAGCTAGATATCATAAATTATTAATTATTATTCAAAATATTTTAAAAGCAATGAATACGTCTGTCAACTCTTGATTCTACATGTTTTAAAATTCCTAAAAATAGTTTATTCTGCCTGCTGTGTTTTTTGGATTTTACAATAATCAAAATCCAAATGTTTTTTATATGGAATTTGTTTTAGCTGCTAAACTCTTCCAAGAAACAAAAACACACCATCTGTGGCACAGTCAGTTAGATAATTAGTTAATTGGCATGCACCCACGTTTTTACTGGCATTCAAAATAAAATACGGCAAGGAAGAGGGTAACTTCCTTTTCAGAATGCACAGCCAGTCTTACTAATATTGTATTTCTAAACATTTGTTTCTAATGTTATGTATGTAGCCGTAGAAGTTGTAGTTTGGTCAGGTATTTGTTTTAAACACATGGAATGTCCTACAGTGTACTTACTATTTCCCATTGGTCAGTTAAATCCTTAATATCCAACCTTTCCACCCCAGCCTACAGTTACTTTTAAATTGCTTTAAAGTGTTTAAGTGATTGAATTACCTTGCATTTGTTTTGATCACAGCCTGTATATTCTCGACATCATTGTAAATGAGAGCTTTCTCTCAATGATCTATCTACATTAAAATAGTAAAAAGATAAAAACATTTAACGGAATCTGCTTGACTGCTGACATTGGAAGTGCTTCAACTAACAACGCTGTTGCAAGTTTTTCCAAAAATCAACCCTTGAACAAAAACTTTTGGATGTCCTTAAGGGAGATTTAGCTGGTGATAAATAAGATGTATCAAAAGAAAAACCCCAAAACCTGCATCCAAGTGGGTGGCATCTGAGGTTGGCAAGAAGCCACAAGAGTAAGTGAGAAATTGTTTGCCTGCAGATAGAAGTGAGTCATTGAGTACTGAGTCACAGTACATACTTCAATTAAAAATCTACTAGTTAGTATTTTATAATAACTTAACTGCAATATTATACTATGGTCACATTCAAAGTGTGAAGCTTAAAGCTCTCCTGAGGTGTGTGTTGCCTCTTTTTGTTTTTGTTTTGCTTGGAGCCAGGTATTACCACTATAACCCTCTGCCATGCAGAGTGATGTGGAGCTCAATAATTTGCAGCCAGTTAGCCTTAAGGCATTCTCCAGTGACATTGGTAAACACAAAACAGATGCTTTGCTTGGGGAATTGATTACTAGAGCCTGTGTGCAGTGTTTAAACATGTCATTGCCAAAACTTTAATGATTAAAAATACCAAAAGAAATTGCAATAATTTTGTCTTTAACATTTTAGTGGGAATTTGTTTGAACAGGAATACACATCACCTAAACGCACACTTACACTGCATCGTGTTGCAAAGTGCCAGTGAACTGTAAACAGGTTGTCACAGCTGGTCTTCAGAACCCTGAGAGCTGCTGCTTAATTGCATTTATTCCCAAGTGTAACTCATTTTCGCGATAGCTAGAATAAAAACCAGCAGGAAAAGTTCACCCGCACCACCCAAAATGCATTTTTTCAATTTGTGAAGGGGGCATGTCCAAGATAAAACTGGGAGTTTTAAAAAGTGACGTCAATGCGGAAGTGCCTTAAACTTGTATTCTGCCAGTAGGGGCTGACTCCACTTGTTGCAAAAATAAGGCTGATTGTATAGAAGTCAATGAGAAAATCATTTATTTATTACCTCAGTATGTAATATGTGTTATATGTGTAAGTTAGTTGTATCATTTTAGTCGCCTTAAAATGTCATAATCGGTTGCATTTAGCTCCACCCTCTCATGTCACTTTTGGTTGAAAAAAACAAAACAAGATTGCGACGGCCAAAATGGTTAAAATCCGTAGTCCACAAACAAATAGGTGACGCCATGGGGACAGAATTATCTTTGGTTTATGTGCGGCTGAAGAGGAGCAAATTGGTGATGACACTATGGGGCATTCAGTCTTTCAAAGGCAAGCAACTGAAGTAGGAGCCCCTGAAATGGGACAGAAGTTGCGCAGTTAGAGCCGGGACTGACTGATCCAGCTGTCTCATTACGATACCCAGTAGTAACCATCAGTATTATCTTTAAATAACCTCCTTTGCATCCCACAGATATATTTAGAGGCATATTCAGCTCAGATCACAGACCATCATGAATACTGCAGAATATTATGGTGCATTCTCGTTAAGAATATTTATCTTCTGAACCTAACAGCAAAGGAGCCAAGTGCAGACTGAATCCACTACAAAGCTCTCAGACGACAGCGAGGATGCAGAGGGAGGCAGCAGCAAAAAGACAAAGCCACACGAAATCAACTGAGCGGACGGCATATCATCCGAAATGCAGAGCTCCTGCATTGCCTGAAGGATCTTTCTAAGAGCACATCAGCATTGTTTGCAAACGCTAAGACACTGGAATTCAAACTGTCATCTGCAAAACCTCCATAGTAAAATGGCATGCATTCTAGAAAATCTTTTTTTTAAAAGGTAGCAATGGCACTGGTAACTTGTTTCATGATTGTTCTTTTGTTGTTTACTTTTCTGAGTTTTATTCTGAGTGAGGACACTGCTTTCTAAATGTGTGATCTTTCTAGAAAAATCCCTTTGCACTGGTGGGTTCTGACACTGTATCCTGTGATAAGTATATCAATTGACAAATAAAAAATAATACTACTATTATTACTACTACTACTACTACTACCCAATTTAGAATATTGTTTGTCACTCATTGTAGCAAGGTTAATTTTCTCCTCCACATTTTGAAATACAGAGGCTCCAGTTGGCTGGCCAACTGCTCAACATTTAATATTTCAGCACTCTTTCTGCCTTTAACACTCCAGAGGCGAAGAGCCAAAGACTCACAATGGGTCGTCTCCCTGAGAATGTGCCATGCACTGAGTAGTAACTCCTAGCTACATGTATCTGTGTTATCTGACCTTTCTGTGTCCTTTCAATAAACTGTAATTTTCAGTAAATGTGTGAAGAATAAATGGTTATTCGTGGGAAAGAAATGAGTGAGTATGTTTGTGATCAATAGAGGAAAAGCTTGCATGGTGCAAAGAAATCTGGATTAACGCCTTGTGAATGTAAATGACACGTCAAACACTTATTGAGGAGGAGGCACTGACACGCCTGAGGTTAGAAATAAAAAATGTATTTTCCAAAAGAGAAATTATTCATCACATCATTTTAAAAATTGACTTCTATCTGATACAAATGAAGTCACACTATGACCTTTTTTATCCTAGCTTTCCAACATGCAAATCAAACCGCCTTTTACCGAGCACTTCTAGATACTTTGACCTGCAAGTCATGCAGACCTGCAAGACCTGCATACGCAAGTTGTAGCAAATTATTAAATAACATTTCTCAGAGTATCATTTTTATGGTTAATAAAGTCTTATTTGATCACTGAAAGACACATCTAAATGTGTTACCTCTTTACATTACTGTATGAGGTGGACAAGAGCCAAATGCAGTATAATGATTATTTTTCATTAGTAATTAATCTGCTGATTATTATTTTTGATCACTCGATTAATCGTTTGGTCAAAAAAAAAAAACATCATGTGAATAAATCACAAAAACCCAGACCCAGTCATCAAATATCTTGTTTTATTCCTCCAAAAGCCAAATATTTTCAATTTACTATCCTGAAAGAGAAGGAAAATCGACAAATTCTCACTTTTGAGAAGCTGGAAATCTACTCAAACAATAAATGGATTGTCAAAATAGTAGGCAATTAATTTTCTGTTGGTCAACTAACAGAGTTGCAACGATAAGTCAGTTCATCTGACATTTATGTTTACCAACTTTAGGGATTGGAATTGTTAAATAAGTATGATTAAAGTGTATTAAAAACATTATTTTAGCTAACACATATTGACTGCACAAAGGAAACAAGTCACTAATATGACTAAAGGTATGTTCAGAAGAAACTTTTAGAGATTTATATGACTTATGACTTATAAAGTCAATTCAAATTGGATGTAAATTATGCCTGTGAGTCGGGTAAGTTCAAATGGTTTCAAATGATCAAAACCTTTGGGCTTGTGGCGAGGCTGAATGACTTCACTTTGTGAATGTCTAGCAGGAGGATTAAGAAAAGAAACTTGACAGAAAGAAGTAGAGTTCGCATGGGGGTTATGAGATCAGGCAGTCACGCAGCATTCACACAATATACAAAGGTGAATAAACAAGGAATTAAAAAACAGCTCAGTGGTCAAATTTGCACAAAGAAAGTATGGAAATAAACAAAAGAAATAGCATTAAAGCATAAAAAATCACCTGAAATACCAGTCTCCAGCTCAGACCTGGGCATTGTACGGCCCGCGGGCCACATCCGGCCCCTAGGCTGGCCCTGGCTGGCCAGCGTGAGGACAATCGTAAATTATAACATATATGAAAAAGTATATAAACAGCACCCTTTTCAAAATAAAAGCAACACCATTGTATTGCGTGCATGGTGTAAATAACTTTCTAACTGTGTTGCTATTATTTTGAAAAGGGTGCTGTTTTTCTTTATTTACGTTTGCGCGCCACATGCGTGAACAGCTACAAGTGATGCTGGCCGGCTAGCCCTCAAAATGTCCGCTCACTGCCAAAATAAGAAAGATTGATGCAGAATGCCATGTTTTCAAGAAGACATGGACTGCTAAGTATTTATTTACAGAAGTCAAAGGTAAAGCGTGTGCTTAGTTTGTGGTGCGCAGGTCGCTGTGTTCAAGGATTACAATTTGAGTCGCCGTTCAAGAACTTGTCTGATGAAGAGCGGGAAAAGGAGTCGGGTGCTTTGCTAGCTAAACTGCAAAACCAACAAGGACTTTTTACAAAACTTTGCACATCCAGAGATGCAGCTGTCAACACAAGTTGTCTAATCCCACAAAATTGCTAGAAAAAGTAAATTTCTGACGGAGAGTTTATCAAGGAGTGTTTGGTGGATTCTGCAGCACTCGTATGTCCGGAGAAAAAGGAGGCATTTGAGAGTGTGCTCCTCCTGACTCACTGTAACGAGGAGGATTGAGACATCTGGAGCTTCAGCTGCAGAACAGAGAGGTCAACTTTGACTTTTTTCCCCTTGATTTTGGATGAGAGCTGCGATGTACGTGAGTGACACTGCCCAGCTACTCATTTGCTTACATGGGATAACTAAGGACTTCAAAATCACGGAGGAGCTGGCAGCCATGAAAGGGACAACCACAGGGAGTGATTTGTTCACGGAGGTAAATGCATGTGTGGACAAGTTGGGACTGAAATGGGACAAGCTGGCAGGCGTGACAACGGATGGTTGTCCAAATCTGACGGGGAAAAATGTTGGACTTTGAAGAGAATGCAGTATAAAGTGACATAAATGAACCCTGAACAGAAATGGGTATTGTTGCATTTATTATACATCAGGAAGTGTTGTGTAAGTCAGTTCTAAAAATTAACCATGTTGTTGATGTAACTAAAATAGTTAGGTTCATCAGGGCAAGAGCATTGAATCACATTTGTTGCACTTTTGGAGGAAAATTAGACTGAACATCGTGACATAGGCTACCACGCTGCTGTCAGGTGGCTCAGCCTGGGCAAAGAGTGTGGGACCTGAGAGAAGAGATTCAAGACTTCTGTGTGAAGAAAGGAAAAGACGTCCCACAGCTTTCAGATGCAGACTGGATGGCAGACCTTGGTTTTGCTGTAGATATGACTGCACTAATGAATGAACTAAATGTCTAACTGCAATGCAAGGGCCTTTTTGTGCATGAAATGTACAGCGCAGTGAAGGCTTTCATGAGAAAGTTGCAGCTTCACTCAAGCCAAATGGAGGACAACATTCTCACCCACTTGCCAACACTGAAGGAAACCACACCATCAGCTGATCACCTCCACAGGTACTCATCCATGTTAGAAGCTGCATGGTGAGTTTTGGAGGCGATTTTAAGACTTTAAAACAGTTGAGAATGAAATGCACATGATTTTTCCCCATTTACATGCAATGTGGATGATGCACACAGTGATGTTCAGCTTGAACTCATTGACCTACAGTCTGACACACTTCTGTCAGAGCACTTTGGGTCAGTCTCACTGCCTGAGTTTTACTCTTCCCTGAAAGAGGAGAACTTTCCACACATGAGGAGACTTGCTCAGAAGATTGTGGTCCTCTTTGGATCTACCTACATATGTGAACAGACATTCTCAGTGATGAAGTTCAACAAATCCAGATACAGATCCTCTATCACTGATGATCACCTGTCAGCTGTCCTACGCATATCCACCTCAGACATTCAACCAGATGTCAGTGCACTTGTTCAAGCCCAAGACAGACTGGATCTTTCTCACTGAACAGTAACAACAGTAAAATGAATTGAATAACATCAAAAGTTGATTCATTGCTTATCTTTAACATACTGTAAAACACCTTTTCAGTATTTGTTTGTGAAGATTAACATGTTAAAAATAAAATAAAATACTGATGTAATGATTGTTTTTACTGTTTATTCTCTAGGAGTATTTTCCTATTTGACCAACTCCACAATTTCATATATTTATTGTAAGAGAATATCCTTATTCTTTTGATTACCAGTAGCAGCTAATCAAAATATATAATGTACTGCTTTTTACAAAAATTAATATTGAGCAGAATTAAGTTAAATGTATTGTTGATTCGGCCCTCCAACACAGCTCGGGTTTCTCATGTGACCCTGCTCCAGCTGCTCCATCAATGCATCTCTATGTTTTGGCGGTACTGTAATTAGAGTACCGGTATATCATGACATTTTCATCACTTTTAAAGTTGATCCAACTTTTGAGAGACATCACTCTTATGTGTTTGGCGTCCATATTTGTTTGTGAAAGGCTTCTGCGGATCCTCTTTGAGTTCTGAAAGCTCCCAACTGTTTTAATCAGCTTTGTTGTCACAGCATCCCCTTTGTGTGACATTTGGTGCGGTCACTGGATCCACGAGTGTCCATGCTGGAAAATGTTAGGCGACAGGTGCACAGCTCTATTTTAAGGCCCGTAATCCATCTTTCTTTTTTTCAAGTTTGAGTGCCTCCTTCAGGTCGGCTCTACGTCTTGCTGAGAGCAAACAAGAGGGCCTGTCGCCAAGATTTGGAGACCAACGGCAGACCTTGCAAATGCTGCCATTAAACCTCAGAGCTGCTGGTGGCCGAAGCAGTTGGGGAGAAGAAAGATGGTCAAGCTTGCTATGAAGTAAACAGGCTTGGGATTTGATCAAAGTAACAGCATGTTTTTTTTATGCCATCTTCATTTCACTGCCTTCCATTCACAGCTTGTGGACATTATGTATTTTTCGAGGAAAATTACTCATACTCAGTGGTGGGCCGTCAGGGCCAGCAAGGCCTTCTCTGCTGGCCTAAACATCATCAGAATATACGTTTAATTTTGATAGATTTTTTCCACAAATATGTAATAAATTATTCTATTCTATTAGTCTATTCTCTTCATTTCAGTAGCTTTCCTCTTGGTTGTACTGCTTCCAGCCTCAGATCGAGATTTGGAGGTCTGGCCTTTATGTTAGAGCTTTTATCCAATCATATTTCAGCCATCATGTGTTGCCAGAGTCCAAGAGATCTGCCCTTAGGCCTTCAGAATCAACAGTGCGGGCGCCTGTAGCCTAAAGTGAACGGAGACAAAGCTGTGGCGTTAACCAATCAGATTTCGAGTTGGGGACACCGGGGCCAGCTAGCAGGCGTACGATAAACGTCAGCACGTCCATGTCTTTTGATTGGATACGCACTATTGAGAGGCAGAGCTATGCAGAGCTAGCCAACTTTGAACGAGCTAATTTGTGTAGATTTCTACAAGCTATTTTTTTTCAACCCACAATGGCTGAAGGAGGAGAAGAGATCGATTTGGTCGCAGATATAATTACAACGCCATTTTCAAGAAAAGGGTTTGTCCGCCACTTTCAAATCACTAACTCCGAGCGGTACCCCCGGCTCACAGCGTCCGAGAGGCTCTGCAAATTGTACTGCTGGGAATGCCTGCTATTTACAACTAAATGTTTCGTAAATATTAATATAACTCTGTTGTTAGGGTGATGCAACGCCCGGTTATACTGCGTTTCTGTCTAAATGTATAGTTTCTAGAGCCATGGCGTCATAATGATGGTATTAAGAGGGGGAATAATTCAGGTAGGACTGTGTAGGACATCACTGAAGGCCTAGGTGTGAAATGCACGGCCCGCCACTGCTCATACTTCATTTGTAGCTGAGCTACACAAGTAACATATTTTCAAATACACCGACCCAGCCCATGGGAACATGGATTTCTGTTGGTTCGAATACAAAAATACTGCCTATTGTAAAAATAATATAATTCATTTTCTTTACTAGTACTTGTACTCCAGCAGGGGTCAGTCTGATCTATTCCTAAACTGAGCTGAATGGATAATCACAACAGCAAACCACCCAAGAACTTGTGTGTGGGAGCTAGAGATGTCGCGATAGTGATAGAGGCATACTGTTATGGATAGGGATCTGCTTATAATAAAGCAGATCAAAATCCAATCCATTACTCTACTGTGTTTAGCCTGATAGTGTTGCAGTGCTGCTCTATTTAATGGCGGCCGGGCTCTACACTGAGAGCCTTTCACTGCATATGCAAGAGAAAATTAGAGTGTGGATGTGAAAAATGATTTGGTTGCACCGGTGATAGACTTCAGATCGTGACAAACCTGTTATCTCTCCACTCTCTTTCTCATTGGCAAAGATCCATGTACAAAACATTCAGGAAGCAGCTTTGCTTTTCTTATCACATTTTAACTTTTCTAATGTTAAAATTGTCACGATCTTGGTGTACTTGCTTCCTGTTTTATTTTTGAAAGGCTCACTCCCCCTTGTGTCATGTCTTCCTGTACTTCCTGTCTGTGTGTTCACCCTCCCTCTGTGATTGATGACTTGATCCTCCTGTGTGCATTCACCCTGCCCTTGTGTCTATGCCTTTTTCCCCAAGCTGTGTCTCGTTTCTGTTAGTCAAGATTAGTGTCTGTTTGTATATATCCCTGTTTGTCCCATTGGTCCTTGTCGGTTCGTCATGGATGTTACCTGGTATGCTTCCTCGTGTCTTCCTCGTGTCTTACCTGGTTGGTTTTGTTCAGTTTACTTTGTACCTTGTTTTTTAAGCTTTTTATGAATAAAGCTCTCTTTTATTAAACCCTGTCGTCTGGCGTGCTGTATTTGGGTCCTGCCCTGTACCACCTTGTGACAGAAATGAAAAATGTCACCGGCTGCAGGTCAGCAGTCGCCCGTTGACAGTAATTCTGTGAGTAACTTGAGGATAGCCAAAATAAACAATGTGTCTGCACACTGCCAGAGATTGTTCAGGAGGTAAATGAAGCATCACTCTGTAACACTACTGTACAACCTTTAGTGGACCCAGTGTTTTTGTAGGACCAACTCCAAGAAAGTCTTCTCACTAGATAGCTTCTGGTCGATTCAGGAGTCGTTCTGTTATAGTGAAACTCGCATATCAATAATCAATAAACCATTCCAGCTATCCTTTCCATGTGTCAGATACAAATGTAATCAACATTTAGGTAAATATAAGAATCGGATCAATATGGAAGATACTCAATAATAGAGGATTAAGATCAAGGCTAAAAAAACTTGGTTGGGACATTAATTATTAATTCTACAACATGGATTGCACAATTGTCAATACAGGTATGTTTTTATTTTTTTTACCAACTTTGTAAAATGAAACTGCTTCTCAGAAACATTACAGCAATTTTAGGAGGCACCCAGCTGAGGCAGGGTAGGCACCACAAATGAAAGGAACATTCCTTTTACAATATAATATAAAAATATAAAATAATGGATTGCATTCAAATAATTCCATGTTAGTTCTCATCCATTCAAACTACATTTATTTTGTATAAAATTGGAATCCCTAACACACACACAGACAAATTGTGAAATCACAAATACTTGAAAGGAAAACTTTCTTTAAAAGTCCCTCTGGGAATATTTCTAACTTCAAGTTGCATTAAAATTGGTTCCACCATTCAAGTGAACTGGGGGCGCTGGGGTTCTCAACGGGGACGGCAGCGCACCCCAGGGGGCGTTCAGAGAACGTTGGGGGGGCTTTTGTGTACGGCCCGTGAGGTAATTCATAAACACACACAAAAAATCTACTCCAAAAAAATTTATCCAAATCTAGTCAGATATAGAATAAAACCGGCGACTGACTGACTGGCCAAGGTCAGGGTCCCTGAACACAACACGAGCGGAACGTGTCTTCACGTGGTCACGTCATGTCAAAAAACTTCAATATTAAACTGTCATTGACATCAGTGACCGCAGCATGGCGAGTGTAAAAAAGAGAAAGGTGGATGCAGAATGTTCCAGGAGAAATGGACGAACGATTATTTCTTTGTGGAAGTAAAAGGCCAGTGTGCCTAGTTTGTGCGGACGCACTTGCGGTCATGAAAAAGGCTCTCGAGCTGCATTACAGCACGAAACCTGCCAAACTGCGCGAGCTGAAAGGACGAGTGCGTTTAGATAATGTTAACATTGTGTGTTTTTAGACTTTTATTTTTATTTTGCTGAGCGATAAAGTGCTGCTTGAAAAAAAAAAAACAAGCGCCGCCCCCTCAGCCGCCACTGCTCAAAAGCATTAATGTTATTCCAATGATACACCATCAATAAAACTAATCTGAATTAATAAAACAGTAACGCTCTGGTTATGGACCAGCAGCAGACGAGCTGCACTCTGGCTGCTCGTAGTAGCAGAGGTAACACCAGCAGAGCTATCATCTGCATCACTGCTGCTGATCCAGGCTGTGTGCCTTTAAAAACCGTGGATATTTTCGCATGAGTTTCTGAACGTTGGTGTCGACGTCGCTCCATTTATAATTAATATGTTGGATTTTTGACTTTTTTGCACTTTCAAAGTTCTCTCTTCTCTTTCCTCCGCTCTGTCTCTGACTGGAGGTGTTCGCGAAACAGAGAGGATGTGATGAATGCGCAAAGCAACGCAGTAAATATGGAAACGTGCACATACATTTGATTAATAACTTAAGCGTTTAGTTTATTTTATAAAAGAGCACATGTTCAATGTGAAAAGTGAGTTGTGATTTGTGGTTCGCGCCTTAGACTTGTTCCTTTGTGCTCGTTTATCGTTGGATCACTTAAGAGTGCAAATTGTTTCACATTTCTGAGGCTGCTGTGTTTAACACCGGTTACAGTTTGAATATCTGGCCCTGATTGGCTGCAGTCTGTGACACTGATTAAAGTTTGAATCTCAAACTTCTTACCGTTGCATTTGTTTAACACTCCTGAATATAATGTCTTTGTTTTCAGGGCAATTGAAGGTAAAAACAACAAAACATTTCTTTAATAATATAATATTTATTATTATTTAGAAATGTTATTATGTAACTTCAATATCAGAGAATTTGAGTTTTTATAATAACATAATATAGCAGCCTAATAATAAGAAAAATATTATAAGATTTTTAACAAAATTAATATAATCAATATGTAATATACATTATAAATACTAAGAATAATAATAATCAACATTAAAATTTAGGGGAGACAAACAGGAAGCCTTCATTTGATTTGATTGGGGGGACCTGGATAATGGGTAGGGGGACGCTGGCCCAAAAAAGATCGAGAACCACTGCAGTAAGCCAAGACAGTGAGCTAGCATGCACAATAACAGAACCCTGAAACTGAAGCTATGTTGCTCTCTAGATATTTTTGTGGCGTAATCACTGAGATTTCTGTAAAAATTTATATTTTATTCCTTTTCCTCAACCTTCCTTATGAAAAATCCCATCTGTGCTATTGTTTTCTGAAACAAGCTTTGTTTCTCCTGTATATAAAAATCAAATTGGAATTTTTAGCTGTTTTGGAGACAATCAGTTATCTAACCAAATCCCAATAATAATAATAATCAGTGAAAACACCATTGAGGGTATGAATAGGAGTGGGAGTTATATGATTACATTTTTTCTTTGCACACCCATCCACCCAGTTATGCATTCAAGAAAAACATTATCTTAAAGTTGGATTTCAAGACAGCAAAGGTCAGCAGTATTATGACTGTGAAAAGCCTCGCTATTTAAACTTGTGCAGTTGGGAGTGATACTGAATTGCGACACACAAATTACTGCAAAATCTTTATAGAGAGTGCACAAGTGTGTCGATATTGCCCACTTCATCTGCTCCTTTATCCACAACACTTAAAACTCAGCTTGCTAATACGCTAAGAGAGTAAATGATTTTAATGAGGTGGAGGGTTGTGATGGAGGAGCTGCTGTGCACTCCCATCAATTCTGAACCGTGTGGGAAGCAAATCTGTGTCACAAAGCTGGTGCAAAAACGTTTTTTAAGCACTTATTTTGAACATGTGTTGAGTACCAGAATAAGGAGCACATAAGCACAAGTCCAGTGGAGAGTGGTTGGATGTCAGTCACAGATCATCACTGACTTTGACTTTTAATATTCTCCCACTGTATGATTGTCTAGCACTCATTAGTGCCAGAACTCCCATTTGAACAAACACCACCCACTTGGCACCTAATTAGACTGCAGTCGTAGGAAACGATTTACAAATACAAATTTCTTGTTCCCCCATGTAACCCCGTGGGTTTAAAATGTGTTAATTTCCTCAATTTGCTTCCATTTATCAAGAGCTAAAAACCAATTAGGCAGAATTATTACGGCAAGGTGTCTAGTTATGATTTTAATTTAACTTTCAAAATAACAACAAAATAGAATATATATTTCTTCCTGAATGAATCTGATGATTAAATTAGATGGCCGTTATTGTGTAAAGCCATCATTAATCTGACCATTTGTGGAATATTTATCACTACCATATACACCTAAAACCTATTTTCCCTAAACAAAGTAGTTTCATTCATAAGACAGAGCTGGGTTATCTTATATGTTACTGTATGATCTTAAACACACAGTACATTTAAAGAGACATTATACTATTATAATATAAATGAACATTCTGAATAATTCATCTTACTTTAAATGCATTTCAATAGAGTGATTCATTTTAAGATGTTTTAAGTTAAATAGGATAAAGAAACCCAATCCATTTTTTTTGTTGTTTTTTTAAAGACAACAAAAGTTGTAGTTGAAGGAAAACAATATATTTTTAAGATTACCACAACAACATGGAGAGCAGTGAGCTCACAAAGCCAACCCAATCTAACCACGTCTCTACTTGCTGACCAGTCCAATATCTATTTGAATTATGATGTCATTTCGTCCACCTATCCTCTTTTTGCAATTATCAGCAGTTTCCCGCTCCCAACACTGGCTCCCTGGCTAACTGTAAGATGCCTTTTAACACCATCCTAAAATGTTGAGGAAAGAGGAGGTAAAGAGATTTTCAGGGTCAATCGCCCTTTAACTTATTGTAACGCTGAAGATTTTCCTTTCCGTTATGATTTGACTAGCTTTTACAAGCGGCATGTCATATGTGGCCTTTCACTGCTCAGAATCCACATTATCTAACAACAATTCAGATAAAAAAATCTGCTGCCACTAGATGCAAGGTCTGCTTCAGTGTCATGAAATAAACCAAAACCTGTTGGCTCTTTTGTTTTTTGTTACCAACATGTGAGACTTATCTATGACTAGTAAATGTATTCATATCAAGATTATTATTACATTATAAAACTTTGGCAATGTAAAAATGTACATCTGATTGCTTTTGCTCTTGTATTCGAGTCTATATGAGAGTTCCATCTACAATATTAAAGCAATATATTAATATCATCATGGAGTACAAAGCAAAAGAAGACAAAAGGGGATCAGACTGAACATAGCTTACAGATAATAATTTGAGATAAAAAACAAACTGCTTTTGTATTCTAATATAATAATTAAAAAAAAGCTCTGTGTATCCTTTTGATTGCAATTGCTTTATAATAATACCACCCACATTGTGCTTACATAAACTCTAATTTCAATGCAGACCAGTAAGCAAGGCCGGATATTGTTAAAACAATTTTCCTATCTTGAGAAATTCTGAGGCATCAATGACGAGCACTTTCCTCAATGAATGCAAATGGCCGCTGTCACAAGATGAAGTATCCTTTTCAAATGAGCTATGAAAGAATATAATTGTAATAACCATTTCCACAGTGGTTTAAAAACATCAACACACAGCTAGGGTACTCAGCTTTGACGGTGTTTCATAAACACAGTATTTCATTTATTACTGCATACAGTGACTCAGAGAACAACTTGTTCAAAGACCTGAAGCCTGTGAATACCTTCTCATCGCTCAAGTTTTGAGTGGATTTGTCTAAGGACAGATATTGTGAGCATGCAAGTTGCAGACACTAAACTTTAGGAACACCCCTGGCACATTTTGGGATACAAAACTTTGCAGGTGTATTGTGGAGATAAAAAATGGGTGTGGTCCGAGCGAGTGCGACAGAAGCAGGGGGGTAGGAAGAGGAAACGGGGCCACTGGATCAACACTGAAGCCCTCTTCAGGAAGGGACAGAGCTCTTTCTTCCTTAGGAGACTCAGAACCTTCAGTGGGATCATCTATCAGTCTGTCGTGCTGTGTTCTTCCCCGTGCTGTGCTGGGGAGTTGGCATCGAGGTTTTCAGGTCAGCAGTCTCAACAAGGTATTAAGAAGGCCCAGCTTGGTGAGCAGGTTGGACTTGGACAGTCTGGAAGCAGTGACGGAGATGAAGAAGAGGGACAAAATCCAAGCCATCTTGGATAATTCTTCTCACCGTCTACAACAAGCTCTGTGGCAGATTGGCAGCTAGTTGCAGAGAGAAGGATTAAGGACATGGTCAACCTGGGACTTGTCTTTTGCCGTTGTGATTGTGAAGCCCCTTGAGGAAATTCTTTGATTTGTGTTATAGGGATTTATATATAAAACTGAAACTGTTTGAATGTGTTCACATGCTTAGCCAATAAATCTGATTCTGATAGACTCAAAGTTGTAACCATGACAGCAGGCATTGCTTCAAACATGCATCCTGCTGCAAAGAAGCTTGAATTCAAAGTGGACGCTTCACACACGTCTTCAAACTGGCAGCGTGGGAGGTCTGAAGAATAACCTTTCAAGGTGGGAACACAAGATTAGTGTCACCAATTCAGTATGTGAAATGTGAATTCTTAAGTTATGGAATAGTGTTAATTGCAGATTATTTTTGATGTCTTTTAACCTTTTGGATATATAATGTCATCACTTAATTTTATCTTATTGGACATTTGTGTTAAATTTTGTCATAATTAGCGTATTAATTCTAGAATTATGGTCAAAAATGTGTTTTGATGTGTCACAGTGACCTTGACATTTCACCACCAAATCCTAAATAGTTCAACCTTGAACCCAAGTGGACGTTTATGCCAGATTTGAAGAAATTCTACGGCTTTCACCAGCGCGGAGGTAAACCAGCTCAAACATATTCAATTTACTACTTTTTATATGATAAAGACAATCATCAATCATTTGATTAATTTTCTGGCATTTATTCTTGAAAAAACATGGTAAAGGATTAATAGATTATCAAAATAGCCGTTGATTAATTGATTGATTGATTGATTGATAAATTACTGGACTAACCTTTTCAGCTCTTGACAAAGCAGTATGGTTATTATTCATCACAATATGCCTCTGGTCATTGAATGGTTCTGCACTGTTATAAGCCAGCATTCACTTTAACACCCTTAAGTACAGTATGTTCATAAAATGCAGATGCAATTCTTGCAGAAGGACCAACTTCTCAATAGTGGTCTGTGGGTTCAAACAAAAGGCTTCAGAGGGTTCATCGCTCAGTAAAACTGTTCTACAATCATACACTCACTGAGAGCAGTCAAAACACTTTTAGTAAACAACTGGGCACCATTAAAATTTGGATTAATACCATGTTTCAGTAATAGCAGACCATCTCCAAAGGCCTGAATTTAAAAATAGGCTGCATCTACAAAACCACTTTTTGAATAATTTACCAATAACTATAAACAGGCCTTTGCGGAAAATTGTGCACCTCTATCTTAGATGCTGTGAAAATGCTCATTAAGCCCCTCAGCCATCCCAAACTTATAACAGCTGTCAACTCCCTCATTAATGTCCACGGCATAAAAATACATCCTCCTACATACATGGCTCTGGGAAACCTTCACCGGCCAAATGCAAAGCAAAACACTGTAATGGTCAAATGCATCTTGCTCCTCTCTCCAGCCAGTTAAAAGGCAAAAGATACTCCACATAAAAGCTTCTGTATATGAAGCTCAGGTGTTATTACGCTCTTCAGAGGATAAACACCCTCATTTTGAGATAATGTTGCATGAGGTGAAAAATAACACTACATTATTTAATTTAGACTCTAAGCAATACCGTTGGCTTTTAAGTAACTACATTATGATCACAGTAAGAAGAAAATATAATTTTAATATTTAATTTGTGCAGCCCTGCAAAGATTACTGTGTACTGTACACTCCTCACTGTGCAGCTGCAAGCAAGAATTTTCATGTTTTTGCTAAATCATAAAAAAGCTATTTGTTAGTAAAGATGTCTGGAGAGAAAGCTGTGCAGAGTGGTGGGCACAGAAAATAATTGTTACTTAAAAGAAGGCTGAATATATGCTGCCGCAGGATCCAAGATATTTGGCAACTCAACAAAACTCTAACTCTAAGTTTCAATTTAAGAAATGATCATGAGCATGATGAGACATTTTCAGTGGGTGTAAGGTCACTTAACACAGAAATAGCCTTGGGTTGGATCCACAGGATTTTCAGCACTAATATTTGAGTTATTTGACTACTAACATGAACAGAATGATTGGTTGTTTAGTATAACAGGTGTTATCTTCAGAGCTATTGTGAGTTGTAGATTGTAGAGTGTTGCATCATAATTGTACACTGAGCACAATACAAACCCTGCCTTTGTATTCTTGCATTAATTAATTATTTTAAATAAGCTATTAGATATATTCTCTGGTTCCAGCTTTTCAAAATGTCAGCACTTGATGCTTTTCTTTGTATGACAGTTAACTGAATATCTTTGTGTTCTGAGCAAAATTAACAAATCACCCATTTCTTTATTTTCTAACATTCTATGGACAAAACGATAGGTTGAGAGAAAAATCAATCAATCAAAGATTAATACATAATGAAAACAATTGTTGCAGCACCTGCTCCTAATCAGATGCACAAAAACATTATCGGAAATCGTGGTTTTCTATCTGACAGACATGTGCAGGTAAATCCATACATTTTTTAGCTCTACTTTGGTCCCACCAATTTGCAAGGTGTTTGGGTCTTTAGCTGTAGGTGTTCAACTTTCTTGACAAGCAAGTCACTGACTTTGTCTGCCATTTGTGCTGGATAGGTAGTATAAAATGCGTTTATCAGTGCTTAAAATTCATTTTGGTGCTGCTGGAAAGCAGTTGATAAAAGCTGTGAGTCTGACCTATAAAACAATCAGCTAAAACAGACCGTAAAGCTCTATACACCTGTTGAGCTGTGTAGAAAGGTGTCTCTGTGAATGACCCCTTTCATATTACTGCCATATGATTTGACATGCACATATTGATTTATGCAGCTCTAAAGCTGTTTAAATGAATGCACTTTGTCACCTTATACCCTGAATAAATGGTAAAGCACATTTTAAGCTGTTCCACTAACTGTAGTAAGACACAATAGTAACAATAACAAGAAACAATAGCAACCCCACCCACTACCCTTTAACTTCAGTCTCAGGCTGAATCAAATGTTTCCTGTTGTTCAAGATAATTTAGTTCCTCTAATAGCAAAACACTCAAAAGCTGCATAATGGTGCCACACATCTGCTTTTGTTTTGGTGGGATTGGAGATTTGTATTTAAAATATATGCAAAAGACCCACATACACGGCAGACCTGCACAGCATGTCTTCCATATTTTATGAAAATAAACGAGCGACTTGAAATACAAACATGCTCAAGAAGTACTGCATAGGTTTCCCACAATTAAAGGAATAACTCAAACAGAGCAAGTAATTCAAACTGTCCTCTGTGGAGCAGGCCTTACAAGTGGTTTAATGAAATACAAAGTCTTCAATAGGTTTTCTACTGTAAGTTATGCTTTAAGATGAGCATGTCAGCCAATATTACTAAATGTTTCTTACTTTTCACAGTTAAAATGTGCAACTTGAGGAAGGAGACCTTAAGCAAGAATATGAAACAAATTATTCTCAAGCGGATGTCAAGATAAGAGAGAAACAGTCATTTAGTCTTTGACTCTGGAGACACAAAGCCTTGTTATGCCTTTCACTTGAGAAGTTATTTTATTGTTATATTAGTATATGTTATGTTATATCTCAGCATAACATTATTATGGTATGGGTTTACAACCTATGGTTCTTAGAGAGGGACGCAGAAGTTAGGACTGCTGTGGCAGGAACATTTGGACTGACAATCACGTGTATGTATGAACACACAAGACAATGTCTAGTTGTTTTTCTTCAATACTTTTAGATTTTCAGACAGTAAATTAAATGTAGCGACAGGCAGAGAGCAGGAGGAGAAAGGAGTGGGGTAAAATACTGCCACAAGGAAGGACAAAAAGGGGACACACCTGAATTGTTGTTGACTGGCTGACTGCCACCTGCCTAAACGTGTCAAGGTGAAATAGACAAAGTTTGAGTTGTGTAAACAATACCTAAAGTTGGTCGACTTCCCTAAAGAACCATTATCTTACCTCATAACACAATGACTGCAAAAGTGGATTTATGCTTTATCGTCACATAATGCAATGTGTTGTTAAGGAACAATAATCGGTTTAATGTCAATGATGCATGACAGACATTGAGACTCTGATGGGAACTCTCGCAATTATGTTGCCAATCAAAACATTTTTTTATCAGTGATCATCACCAACACGTTCTCAAACCTGAACAACAAAATCAGTTTGTTTATCATTGCCTTTCAAAACGACACATTTTCTAATCATGCACCACTATTAGCAAGATGAAATGCTGTTATTGCCTACCACCAAACGTTACACATGGTAAATAAAGTAATACTGTTTTTGTGACCCACCACTACTAAGGTTGAGATTTGATTTCGTTAAGACAACTAAAAATCCTGAATTGAGTCAGAGGAAGCTTGTGGGTCATGCTCAACAGAAACTACTTGGTTAAGGTTTGGGAACAACCATGGTTCTGGTTAAATTAAACTAATGTTGACTGTTGGTAGTCCACACAATATGAACAGGTCTCTGGTATCAAAGTGTGATGCCCAACCCTTTAACCGGAACACCAACCTCCTCCCTTTGAGGTGTTGCTGCTGTATCACAACTTCAAACTTCTTACACTGTAGCTTCTCAGAAAACATAAATATAGGTTGTTTTAGGTAAAACTAACAATGCTGTTATATTTTCAATGAGAACACTCTTGGCTGAAAGCTGGTGGACAATTTCAAGTCTTTCGTGTCTAACTACTCACACACAAGCATTTACAAAAAAGAAATCCCATTGGAATGTACGTTGATTAGTGTTCATTGTACTGAATTAATCCTCATTTGCTCAATGTTACTCAGCATTTACAAAACAAACAGAAACCTGGCAGCCCATTAATTCTGGCATCCCGTCTCACACTGCAGGAGGAATATTATTGTTGACATATATTCCACCTCTTATTTGTAAAGGGTTACATTTTAAATTAAACATTTATTTAATATATTAAATGTATGTAAACAATTAATTACCAGCAGATGAGATCGACTTTTATTGAAGGTGTAATCTTTCGCTGAAGACATGATCACGGTTTATTATGAGTTGGTCATTATATTATGTGAATGAGATTCATCTGTATTGACTTCCAATGCCTCATAACAGAACCAGCCTGAGCAGACAGGAGGCAGAAAAACCAATACGAGGACCCAACTTCCTTCACCTCCAGGTGCCACAGCATAGCAAAGCGGGGTGCCACAGATTCATAATGAACTTGGAATATTATTACACTTCTCAATAGGTCATCGGGTCCCCACATTTGTCCAGGGGGATTCAACTTGGCATGTCAGGGACGACTGCTCAGTTGAACCTTTCCTTGGTGCTGGCTGGCCTTTGCAGGTACATTTATTCCGTTTGACGGCGCTGGAAATGGCTCTACGTATTCTTGGAAAGGCCCGGGGTGAAGGTCATTAGCTTTACAGTACCCCTCGCCCGGACATCACTGCTTTTCCAGGACTTGGTGCTCGCTGTGCCTTCTCTCCCTGCGGGGACGGGTGGGGCCCCCTACGCTACTGTCAACCGAGGCGAACTGTCCTATGTGCGTAAGGGGTCTGCAGTGATGTCGGCAACCCACCTAACTAATATATAATACAATAACGATAATAAATGTCCTGGTTCAAGCTCCCCAAATGCTCCTATTTTCTGATAGTCTATGATAGTAAACTGAGCATCTTTGAGCATCTTTGAGTTTTTGGCCCATTGGTCGAGACAAGACGTTTACAGAGGCCAACTTGGGTTCAAACTTGTGATAGGCATTTTTTATTGTCTACTGACATTTTATGGCCCAAAATCAACACATTTAAATGATAATGTATCATTGTATTAAATTGTTAATAGCAAGTGTTAATTGCTAGTCACAGCTCTACAGCATTACATTGGCTACAGCAGATTTAATCTGTTTGCAAAAGCCATTTCACATCAGCATACTATCCAAAGGCTTATTTATGTGCCTTTATGCATTCTGCTATCTAAGTGCAGTCAGTTTTGGAAACTGGCAACTTTGTGCTGAATGGGTACAAACTGAATTTATAGAGAAGCTAAATTTACTCAGTTTATTCTACTGCTAGAAAAATACCTGCACATGTGTTTCAATACAACTCTGCTTTCTGCTTCAAGAACAGGAACGTCCCATCTCTGATGGATTAAAAGACAATCCTGGACAATAACATCCTCATTGATAGGACGCTGAATTAAATTGGCTTAAATAAACAATGCCCTTGTATTTCAGTGTCTCTTCCAATTTGTTCGTCCTCATTGACTTGGCTGAATGGGGAAAACAAACGTTCACATTTAATTTGGGATGGTAAGCAGCCATGCATCCAGACCCAGAATGGGGAACATGAGGACACGCTTTAACCTTTGACACTACTACTGGGCAAATTGCATTGAAAAGGTAATTTTTATTAGTACAGAGAAGGTCACTGTCACTAGGTCAGGGGTATATCTCAAAACCCTCCTAGTCATAATCCACTTACATTTTAAAATCAATAATCTTGTGATAAATCACATGCTTAAAAACAGCTCGCAAATCAGGAAGCTCAAACCTCCTCTGGTCTGAAGCTCAATATGTCAAAACATCTTTTTACACCAGCCGGGCAAAAATCTGACTTGCATCTGGCATCGAAGTGAGATTTCAGTTCATCAAAGATACAGTTTTCAGTCTGTCTTTGCTGACTAGACATTTGGAAATATGGGAATAATTGAGATGGAAATCCACAAAGAAACTGTGTGTGCCTCTGTGATAGAGGGGTTTACCTCGTATTCTCATTACAGCTCACTCTCTCTTGTTAAGGCTGTGCTATAGAGAGGGACACAAAGTCTCAGTATGCTTTTACTACTGAGGGGTCACTGTAGGTGGAGGACTTTTCTCCCCCATAATCTCCCATATCTGATATTGAAACAGACAACCGAGAGGATCCAGACGTTTGTCAGCTCCACCTCAAACCCCCCAGGGTGATGGCTCAGCTTTTAGAGGATGACTGTACAGAGTGTAGGTGAGCACAGGACAAGTATTGGAGTGGTATGACTTTGCATGTTATGAAAATGATTATATTCTCTGAAATGAACAATGTTTTGGCCAGTAGTAATATGTTTCTCTATACAAATGTGTCTGATTGTATCCATTCGACATGTATGTGAGCAATAATGATTATATAATATTTATATTTTAGAAGATTTTGTAAAATTAAACTATATATTTTTCTTTCAGATTTCTAGCCACTCCAAAGTCTGGGCTTCATGTGCTTTCCTCCAGATGCACAGTGCATCTGAGTGCTACAGGGGAAAATCTTGGATAGCCGCAACCAATTTGTTTTAGGTTCATCTCATCTAAATGCGAGGTTCATTTTACTGTGTTAAATAGTGTACGTTAGAGAAGTGTGCACACCATCTATATCAGTGGTCTCGACCTTTTTTGGGCCAGCGTCCCCCTATCCATTATCCAGGTCCCTTACCGCCCCCCCCCCCCAATCCTGTTTGTCTCCCCTGAATTTTAATGTTGATTATTATTTTGTTTGTATTATTCTAATTATTATTCTTAGTATTTATAATGTATATTACATATTAATTATATTAATTTATTATTATAATATTTTTCTTATTATTAGGCTGCTATATTATGTTATTATAATAACTCAAATTCTCTGAGATTGAAGTTACATAATAATATTTCAAAATAATAATAAATATTATATTATTATACAAATGTTTTGTTGTTTTTACCTTCAATTGCCCTAATACACCATGTACCCAGGGAGCAAACAAAGACATTTTATTTAGGAGTGTTAACCTCTTAAGGGTCGAAAATACGAAAAATACCTACAAAAGAAATACCCAAAGTAAATTGAAAGCTGATCTTCAACCGTTTGCACCAGATGCATGATTTTGGTCTCATTCAAAAGATAACTCTCTTATTGTTCTTGTTAAATATTGATTAATCACTCCAAGTGCTTCTGGCACTGATTAATAGTGGTCTGAATATATATAATTTTAAGAAAATACACTCCGCCTGAAGTTTGTTGTTGAAAAAGATGCCTGAAGATGGGTATAGCTGGTAGGTATGGACTGGAAAACACAATAGAAACATAGCACCAAGTGATATGAAGTAAAACTTCCAATTTCAGATAAAAGGGATAAAAACTGAATTTAGACATATTTTTCTAAGAGTAACACCAGGCGTACACAAACTATTATAATATTTATTAATAAAATATTATTTGTATTGCTCATAAATAACTATTATATACCCATTTATCCTTGCCAGTAGTAATGACACAAAGTAAGGGAAGTACAAATACATTTCTTTTAATATTTTTGTGTTTTTTTTGTATTTCGTAATGAATAAATAAAATTATGAAAAAGATTACAACATTTGAAAAAAAAAAGCATGAGTGTCAGATGTCTAAAGATCAAGCAGTTCATTACTACACAATAAAAGCGTCACCGGGAGGCTGAACTGCTGCAGGCTCCATCTAAACAGAAGAGGAAGGCTGGCACTTCCTTATCAGATTGACACTGATTGGCCTTGATGGCTTTAGGTATCGAAACGAAGCTCCGATCGCCTCAGATCAAGTGTCAATCTAACAGCTGATGCCCGCTCTCCACGTGGGTATCAGCTGTTCGGTGGCGCATGCAGACGGACTAACATCTGTTCCGTGTGAAGAACAACATCTCACAAATTGATTTCAAAGATTGCAACAGCTGTTCATGGGCTTTTATCAATGGGACTATGTTCAAGATGGAAATGTTTTGTACTAGAAACATGTGTGGACATCGACAATGAACCCGGAAGTGTTTTTTTTTAATGATTACTGCCGACGGGACAATAATGAGACCTAATAGGTAAGTTATGGGTTTGACTGTGAGTGTGCTTGCTTAAGTGGTATGCCTACTGTACTTGCTGTTGTGATTTTGATCTCAAAACAGTTTATCTCACTAATTAGATGAGATTCGAAGCTTTCTAAAAATATGCGACATTGCGCAATAACTCAAACTACAGCTGACTGGGCACAGCTGTAGTGCCTCTTAAATGTGGACGGCCCGCTGGTAAGAGGTTAAGTAATTCAACAATAAACGAGCACAAAGGAACAAGTCTGAGGCGTTGCACCCCCCCCCCCCCACCAACGGAACCCCGTGTTTTATTTTATATAAATATATAACGCCAAATCACAACTCACTTTTCACATTGAACATGTGCTCTTTTATAAAATAAAATAAACACTTATGTTATTAATCAAATGTATGTGCACGTTTCCGTGTTTACTGCGTTGCTTTGCGCATTCATCACATTCTCTCTGTTTCGCAAACACCTCCAGTCAGAGACAGAGTGGAGGAAAGAGAGGAGAGAACTACAAAGTGCAAAAAAGTAAAAAATCCAACACATTAATTATAAATGGAATGACGTCGACTCCAACGTTCAAGAAACTCAGGCGAAAATATCCACGTTTTTTAAAGCCACACAGCCTGAATCAGCAGCAGTGATGCAGATGTTAGCTCTGTTAGCGTTAGCTCTGCTGATGTTAGCTCTGCTGATGTTAGCTCTGCTGATGTTAGCTCTGCTGATGTTAGCTCTGCTACTACGAGCAGCCAGAGTGCATCTGGTCCAAGTCCCGACCAGAGCGTTAGTGTTTTATCATTAATTCAGATTAGTTTTATTGATGGTGTATCATTGGAATAACATTAATGCTTTCGAGCAGTGGCGGCTGAGGGGGACGGTGCTTGAAGCAGTACTTTATCCCTCAGCAAAATAAAAATAGAAGTCTAAAAACACACAATGTTAACTTTATCCAAACGCACTCGTGCTTTCAGCTCGTGCAGTTTGGCAGGTTTTGTGCTGTAATGCAGCTCGAGAGCCTTTTTCATGACCGCAAGCGCGTCCGCACAAACTAGACACACTGGCCTTTTACTTCCACAAAGAAATAATCGTTCGTCCATTTCCCCTGGAACATTCTGCATCCACCTTTCTCTTTGTTACACTTTCCATGCTGCGGTCACTGATGTTCAATGACAGTTTAATATTGAAGTTTTTTGACATGACGCGCCCACGTGATGACATGTTCCGCTCGTGTTGTGTTCAGGGACCCTGACCTTGGCCAGGAAAAACAATCAGTCGCCGGTTTTATTCTATATCTGACTAGATTTGGATTAATTTTTTTGGAGTAGATTTCTTGCGTGTGTTTATGAATTACCTCGCGGGCCGTACACACAAACGGCCCCCAAAGACACGTGAACGCCCCCCTGGGGTGCCCTGTGGCTCCCTGTTGAGAACCCCTGATGAAATAAACATTTTTACGTCATAAAGTAGCCATTTGATTGTGAGTATACTTAGAATTACACTGTTAAACATGTAAAATATTTTCATAAGGCCTGAACACCACAAGTATAATACTGATTCATGTTTGCTATTTTAAAACATCTTATCTTAACACCTGCTTTCACAAGTTGCACTGATATCTATTCACTGAGCACATATTGTTTTTCCGACTTCTTCGTCACAGTCAGTAATTGCAAGTGACTCTTAGTAGCAGCTTGAGGCAAAAGTTAATACAAATCATCTCATGTTTTCAGGAGCAATCCAGACAAACCTCTTTCCTGAACTTGAATGAGTAACATGTGACTGTGAAATACCCAAATGAGTTTTGATCCAGCCAAGTGTCATTCATGTCTACAGAGATTTGAAGTTTGAATGTTTGGAAATGCTGCAACAATTTATCAATTAATCTATTAGGCAATCAACATAAAATGTGTTGTTGGATGTTAGCATGTCAGCAAAAAGGCCAAATATTTAATAGTTCCAGCTTTTCAAATGTGGGGATTTGCTGCTTTCCTTTGTCTCATATGATGAAGATGAAACACAGACTGTGTTACTTGGACTGTGGGAAAATGTAACTGGCATTTTTTATATTTAGAAATATTATAGACAGAGCGATTAATTGAGAAAATAATAGGCAGATTAATACATTTGCAAAAGTTGCAGCCCTAATTTAAAGCATATCGCTGGTGTACTTTTGCATGTCAGCCAACTTCTGAAAAAACTAGTCTATAACAAAGTAATAAAAGTGTTGCTATTTATGTAATAGAAGAATGAATTGGATTTAGTTTGATTAAGCCACCAGCTATAACTTATTTTAGCACCAGCTGTGATGATTTCGCAAATCTATCACGCATTTGTTAAACAACTTTTTAAGCTGTTTAAGACATTACTTTTTACTGCTTTCCGACTAGAGGCCGATATGTCCTTAAATGCGTTCTTCTGCTGAGACAGTAATTGACAGATACCTGGTGTTTTGTTAGGCGAGTCTTGAAGTAAATAGGCGGCTTGATACAGGTTATATATCAAAGCAGAGCTAACAACTCCCCATACTATGACTTCGAGGCTTTATTAAAATATTCACTGAAAGTCAACCTCCATGAGGCCCAGCAGGTATGAGTAAGAACATTTCTAAAGTTCTTGCATATAAATTACAAATGTGTACCGTAAAATTAATAGCTTGTGTGCACATGATCATTTGTGTCCTGAAATTGCTTAATTTGTTATTATGAGTTACTTTGTTCACTTGAATTGATCATTTGTTTGCACAAATTAACAGAATGTAAAACATTTGTTATTTCTTCTTGCTTTCAAGTTGGTGCTGAAAACAATGACAAAGGCAGTGTGCCAAAACGATTTAGTTTTACTAAAAAGCCAGTTCACAGTTCAACTAATGTTAGAGGAATTCCCTTTATTCTCTTGGTCCTCAAAACCAAAAGGTACATGCCAAATCCCTCCATTTCCTCTTCTCAGGAGACGAGCCTCCATGACCTTGTTATGTTTGAACTTCTCTTTAGGAGACTTCTGGGTGTCAAAACCAAGAGACAAAGCCTCAGGCAGCAATTCTCAATGCAGTGGCCTTTTGGAGCTGAATATGTAAATGATGTTGTTTTCAGAGGATACAGAGTAAATGAGAGGCAAGAGATCACCTGCCTCTTTGTATCCCTGTTTGTACATAATGTAAACCATGTGGAAGATATGTGTATGAAGATATCATATGAGGTTTTCTATATTTTGCACATGGGATATATTATTATCATACAGTGCATGGTATTTTGATAGGTTATATTTGTATCTTAATTAAAAAGCCCAGAAAATATAACTTGGACATCGTTTAAAACTGCATCTTTGTGATAACAGAGGTGCCTCACAACCTGTGCTCCAAAGTAACTTGAAAAGCAAAATTCATCCATGAGGTTTGGAGGTGCAATGCAGTGAACCTGGGGAATGAGCCCATCCAGGAGCTATCATGCTTTAGCAGAAGTTGAACAGCCTTTATTGGCTTGTCTCACAATATCGAAGCCCATAATGATGTATTGTTACTGACTGAACAAACACACACACACACACACACACACACACACACACCCACACACACACACACACACACACACACACACACACACACACACAGTTTTTATTTCTGCCACCCACTGTGACACAATTTGTTTGGCAATAATTGGATAACAATGCAACACAGACATTCTTTCGTGGGCAAAACTGTTTTCTGATAATGTAACGGACATTTGTTATGATTGATTGGTGTCTGGTTAGAATGATATTGTTTTTTGTCTTTTTTGTCACTACCGAGAGTTAAATATCTCACTTCATAAAATAACTGAAATTATTATTAATTTAATCAATAAGCCAATGAACAGAAAATAATTAATAATAAATACAAACAAATATTTAATAATTGTTTAATTGTTTAAGTATTTTCTTTCTGTTTAATATAATTGAACTGAAAATATTTGGATTTTAAACTGTTGGCCGAATCCTGGTGGAAAAGGGGCTTAGGATGCTGTTCACCTATGGTCCTTGGTCGCAGGTCATTGTTCCTCCCTTAATTAATAAAAGAACATCAGCCTCACTTCTTTAACTGTACACATCAGTAGTAACCACTAAACCATTCAGCACAGGGTCGGTGTGTTGAGACAATCTGACAATAGGAAATAAATGGGTTGAAATTACATCACGTTTTTGCTTGATTTGAACTCATTAAATGCACTTACATGAACATTGTAAATGCCATACACTTATACACTGTAGATTAGAGGTGGGTGGCTGATTGAAAAGAGGTTTATATGTGTTGAAACCTATTATGCATTTTGTAGTGGAGTAGGAATAATTTATACTTCGTGCAATCAGTGTCGAGTGTGTTTAAAGCTCTTGATTTTCACCTTTTACCTATTTTTACTGAAATTACCTGGAGTTTAGTAGCACTGATTTTCCCACATTTTAAATCCCTTACATATTCAATTGTTTGGTTTCTTGCTGCAAGAATTAATAAGGACAAAAATAAAACCAAAAATAAAAAGCCCTAAGTATGCAAACCGAAAACAGTCACCAACAATGAAGCAAGTTGTCTTTACTCAGCTGAAGTTAATGTGCCCTTCAGCAAAGAAACTCCAGCTGCCCCATTTTAGCTGCAAGGTGCACAGTATTTTCCATTATGAAATTGTCAAGGCTGGCGCCTCTGCATCACTTGTCACCACCTGAATCTTGTTGAATTGTTTGAGTCCCAGCTGCCCAGAATTGCCCTGATTACTCATCCACCGCTTCTAACAGCCCCAGTCTCCTGTCTCCAGTCTCTCCTTTGTCAGTCTCTCGTGTTTTCAGGCACAATACAAATAGGTCATTTTAAAACTTTATCCATGTACAAATGTGGAATCTTCTTTCAGTGATTAAAGACGCTCAAAGGTATTCCATAAAAATGTTGTTATTCTGCTGTAGTACAAAGAAATAATCTTCCTACAACTTTTTTGGGATTGATAACAGAGCTGATACTGACCTTCGTAAGCAGATTATTGTCGTCTGTCCATGCCAGTGACTGATTCACAATAAATACAGTTTCTGTATCGATGTCATTATAAAATTCAGTGTCGCTATCAGTTACATTCATTCATTCTGTCACAGTGGGCAGCTCACTCAGCTTTTTTAAGTGTACACTAATCTCTCAATGTTACCATTCATAACAAATTATTCCAATGAGTTCCAAGCAGTGAGGTCTTTTTAAATGTGGGAAAAATAGTATTAGATCTGTGTCTGAGTTGCTGTATTAATTCATCTTTATTAAACAAGGATCATGCCTTAAAAAAACATTAATCTCAATAAGAAAATAGATTATTTATGCAAGATTTAGCTATTAGCTCATTTCCATCTGCAGTCTCACTGCAGATACACACAGAACAATCAACAGACACTAAAAACACACTCACACTAACATTTATACAGACAGATCAAAACATGGATCAACATATAAATACCAGTACATTTATCAGTACAACTATAAAATTACAATTAATTTCAATTAAAAGATTTGGATCTGGTATCAAGAGAGAAAAAGATGGATTGGCGCATCCATCCTGCGCACTACCTTCCAACCAGTCTCCTGCCTAAGCCCGTCTGTTCCCCCTTCGACTCTCCAGTCCACCTACCCTGCTAGCAGGTCATCTCCAGCACATCAACTTATGTCTGAACTTTCATGAAAGCATTGTAGATGGATAGATTCTAGGCTTGGGCTCATGGCATCCTATAACAGCGGTGTTTAGTGTTTGCTCTGGTCTAGATGGAAGAAGAGAATAGCAACCTGTGGGGAGCTTGACTATTACAGAGTGTGAATGTGAAGGCTGTTCGGCGGCACTGCTTAATGGGCAGCCTGTGACAATGTGTTTTTCAGTTAGCTGAAATGAAATGAGATTCAGTGAGCGACTATCAGCACATCTATGTGTCATACACATTGTGTCTCCATTTTGCACAAATGACTAAAGCCATTGCAAACAGAAACCTTCTTATCAGAAAACCTCTGCTCTTCAGAGAAGACGTGACTGTACTGAGAACTCAAACTGAGACAGCTACGGTCATTTCAACAGGATAATGAAACACCTTTTTTTTACATCTGCCTTCGTACTTGTGCGATTATCTGTTAAAGACACAATGAAGACATTGACATGACCCAGATTGACTAAGAATAAAATCACAGATTTTCCATTTGCCCATTGACTGGATACTAAACTATTTTCCCCAGAAAAATAAATGTGTATCTTATCTGGGTGAGAATGTTAGGGAAAGTGCCTGAATTTATGCCATGAATTTATATTCATGCTATACACACACACACACACACACACAAACACACACACACACACACACACACACACACACACACACACACACACACACACACACACACACAGTAACACAATGCACTGTACAATGCTATTACAAAAATATTTGGCAAGCTAAAGTTCATCAACTCTTTGGATAATAAATTAATCATGCATGTAATTTTTTAAGCAAGTATGTCAAAACAATTAAAGGTACAGACTTTTCAAATAGTGAGGCTTTACTGCTTTTACCTGTCTTATGATAAAGCAAACTGAATATCTTTGAGTTGTGTATTATAAGACATGACGCTGGGCTCTTGGAAACTGGATGTTTTTTTTCCCCATTGTTTTATGATGTTCAATAGTCCAATTATGAAAATAATGATGAGATGAAACAAGTGTATTTTCTGTCAAAAAAACCTTTGAATATTACAGAGAAAGAGTGTCTGCCTTGCTGGTCACTTAAATGAGTGTTCGTTGAATACTTCAAAGAAAGGGACTCAAGAGTGCTGTTGTGCTGCTTGTGTTCAAGCTAACGTGTTTGTATCTCAATACTGTATATAAGCTTCCTGATAGGAATACATTCAAGGTTCTATGATATGAAATTTAACATTTATATGTTGCGTAGGCATCATTTAAACGGTAAACATCAATCAAAGAACACAATGAAAACAACTCTACACAACGAACATGCACAAATGTTACTGTGTTTCTGTTTTCTATAAAATATCATGCAAATATCAGCCAATGGCAGCTCAGTTTCAACTTCCAGCACCCTGAGATTAACATTCTGTGGGTTATTAATTATATTTAGACATCAAACAAGATCAAACATCTGGATTTTTAATCATTTAATAATGGATTCTCAAATAACATGGGGGAAAAAAGAGGAAAAGTCTGTTCAATGTCATAATTGGCTCAAAAGGAGCTCATGTGTATGGGCACTGCTGAATTACTCAAATTCACGGAGATAACATGCATATTCATTGCTGTTGAGGATAACTCAAATCATTAGTAATTACAATTTTTTCCTTTTCCCCTTAAAAGTTTTGACATAAATGACATGTTGGCTAGAAAAAGTAGTTACAATACCTGGTAACTTTAAAGATTACCAAGCACTTGGTAACAGCACAAAGTGTGGTACCTCCGACTATGGAAGAAGGCCGATTCCTCCGTACTTTACACGCACCTGTGCCCCAGGTCACTTTCAGGAATAATTTTTTTTTAATTCAATATCTATGGATTCCGGGAGTGGCCTTAGAGAGAATAATAATATATATTGATGCCATGATTTACTCACCAGTGTTCATGACATACAATTATTCACCTCAATTTAATTGGATCTTTCTCACTCATTCTTTTTAGTCATTTGTGTTCCCAAGTCATTCATTCCAGCCGCCACCTGCTGAAGACACTTGTCCTTGGCTGTAGACAACTGGATAGAGACATAGTTGTTGACAACACTTGCTTGGCTCAGGATTATTGTTAGTAAAAGGCAATTAATGAGGACTCTTTTTCCTGCATGATTTACATTTTGATGAACTAGCAACGAATGTCGCCTTTAAAACTAATAATCAACTTAACTTACAGATACTTGAAGCAGGTGAACTGCAGCTGGTCTGTTGTGCTGGCTCTCTATATATATCTTGTGCACACAAATTAACCAGAACATGGCAACAGTTTAATTAAATTGATGCCACAAATTACATGTTGTGTGCATGAATTAATAAATTGTGGCCTTGATTTATTTATTTTTTCACTTTATGAACACTCCCGGGAAAGTAGGACTATCTAAATGTCCCTGCATTTTGTATAGGATTCAGTAAATTACAGCAATAACTGCTTTAATGTTTTACATTTATAATCTATAATATTTTACAAACAATATATCAAATGATTACTTGCATGTGTAAGTGGTTTGCTCGTACTGATGCAGTGACAGAGAATGATCACCCACCTCCTCTGTTCCCCTCAGCTCACATCGACCTTGTTTCTAGATGCAGAAAGCAAGTTTCGAGCAAAAAAGCCCCAAACACCACTGTACACGTCCTTACTAGCTCTAAATTATAAAGTTAGCACTTATCTAACATAGTGGAGCATTTAGCTGATGAACGCTAGATATTACCCTCATGAATTGCTAAAGACCAAAAGCTAAAAGGAGACTTAATATTGGACTTATATTCTATAAGTGGCCAGAATCATGCCTCCAAATGAGGAATTGAAATCAGTTAATACAGGTTTAAGAACACATTTCTGTTTATCCTTTCTTGAAACACTAAAAGCAATAATATCGGTTGTCACATGAATGGTGTAATGAGCTTTTTTCATTAATTCAGTTCATTAATACTGGTGACAAAACAAGACCATCACATTCACATTTTACTACTGACAAATCTCGAATAAATAAGACTTTAGCATGACTTTAGTCAAAAGATTCAGTAACTCTATTCTGTATTTAGAGGAACCTCTATCCAAACCTAAGCTTTTTTTGCATTTGTGGAAACATTTCTACCAAGAGACCTTTCATTTCCTTGCATAACTAATGATTTCTTAGATCAAACAGAATACCAAAGACATGTCTCTCCATGATACGAGAGACAGCCAAACTTGATAAATTGATCTTAATGAAACCAGCGTAAAATTACAGTGTATCAAAATACTTCAGTGGTTTCTAAATCAAGTCACAGTAACACTTATACCAAAGAGCAGTCCAAATGCATTATATTCAGCCTCAGTCACAGCAAAATCATTAAGGTGTCAAAGAACAAGTTGGTAAATCGGTAAAGTGACAGTGATGTTTGGTGCAAAAGCAGTGAAGTTCTGATAGAGGTTAATGTGGAGAGAAATGACAAACCCCTGATATTTGCACTCCACACTATGATAATTATCTGCCTGTGTTGGCACAAGCAGCACGGTGTTTTGTAATCAGACATGAGCTCAAACAAATAACATGGTGAGAAAGAAAGGGGTGTCTAGTTTCTCGCAGAAATTACAATCAAACACTTGGTGAGAAGAGTCTGCATTGTTCATCATATACTGTCAAACTCAAACATCTTTACTGTAGCTGTAGAGACCAAGGACAACGTGAAATCCCAAAATAAGCCCTAGTCATCACAGCAAAAGTGTAAAATCCATAATGATTTCAAAACTTCTTCAAATGGTGTTCCAAAGGTTTGACCTTGCCTTTATCCCACATATAAATCCCACTGCTCCAGCCCCAGCGTCTCATTTAGTTTGGTCCTATCAGTGCATGTTAGCGGGAACTCCAAGTAGGATTTTTGTGTTGGTGAGGGATGAGCTGCAGTTTGCAGCGCTACATGGCCAGCAGCTAGAGCAATAAACATCAGCAACAACATAACACACATCTTGTAATGGGAGTGGGTGGGAGCGTGAAAAAGCAACCAGGGATAGAAAGACCAGAATGAAAAAAGTGTTTGTTCCACCGTTTCATCTTCTATTGCTCTAATCCAACGTTTTGCTACCGCTGGTGGTCATTCTTTTACGAACACAACTGACTGTGTTACCTCTGTCAGTTCTTTGATCTTAGCTTTCACACTCAAAACAATAATCATTTATATAGAAACGGTGCCCAGATGATGGCTGAATCTGGCCTTGGGAATATCATTTTCATGGGTAAATGGCACTGTAAAACATTCCCATCTGCTATATTTGCCTCCAGATTGACTTTTGAAGTTCTTTGGTCTCTTTCCCGCTGAAAATCCAGAAGCTATTTAAGACAACTCCATCTACACAGCCTGTTGATGGTGCATCAAGCTGCCCATTAATGTCTAGAAAGCAAGTTTTATTGCTCTCCAGCAGTGGTGCATAATGAGCATGGGCATTTGTTGTATTGCAAAGCGTGTGTGTGTGTGTGTGTGTGTGTGTGTATGTGCGTGTACAAGTATGTGTGTATGTGAGTTTCGATTATCTCGCCCACACTTGGACCGATCTGCTTCACATGTGCCGTCTGTGTTGCTGAAGACCTGAGGGAGTGCAGTGCAGCACGTGAAGTTATTTGGATCAGAGGTTCTATAGAAAACTGCAAAAACGTCCGGCCAGATTTTGGTTAGCGCCTCCATAAAGACATCCCGAACGGGCACTGCACTAGTAGCACTTAATTTACCATGGTCTAATTTAAAAGCTAAGGGCCGATAAATTATTCTCCAAAAGCTAGAGGGATGAGACAGCAGCACTTCAGTGGCCCTTGAAGAACAAGCTGTTGGTGTCTGACAGCTGATTGGCATGAGGATCATTCTCCAATGGTTTTAAACCTTTTCAGCATGTGACCCCTAGACTAAATAAAGGGGATTATTTATTTGTTGAAGTTCTTTTTAATTTAGTTTTTTTTAGCTCTCTTAGATCATTTCGTTAAAACCAAATATAATAAGGAGACAAGGTAATCATTGTGCTAATTTACATTTAAATCTAGATTTAAATTGAACCGTTTAAATATTTCATAATCTGTAAACATCAAGTATTTGATTAAACTTTAGATTTGCGACGTGGATCAACACCTGAATTTAAGTGATGAGTTTCCTTTTTCCACTGTCGCTGTACTGAGAGGAAACATTTCATGAGTAAACACCGCAGGAAATTGGAAACCCAGACTATTTGCCTCAACTCAGCAAATTCAAACAAAGGTTAACTGCCTTTTTCTTCACATTTCAAACATACTTGACATTTACTTTAATAATATCTTTAGCTGTTCAAATACATTAGAAAGTACAACTCTTATTGCTCTATTTATGTGACATGTTGACATTATTTATTTTACCCTGTACATTTGATCTGTTTATAGTCCATGATTGATGTTCCACAAACCACTGAACTACATAATAAGCATGTTTGTTTTAGAGGTCATAGGAGATAATAAGAGTTTGTGAAGAGGTCTTTGGAGATTCAGAAGCTACAGTAAGTTTAAATATATTATGCATCATACACACACTTCGCAACTCTCTGGAGGTTGTCTTACACATCAAAGCACTTTCTCTTTCGGAAATAATGAGGGAGGGGGAAAAAAGTGAATATATCCTCATCAGACATGTCAGTCTCCCACAAGCAACCTTCAGCCTCAAGTATTATTTTAGGAGAAAAAAACAGCGTGGGCCACATGCTCAGCTGGAAGCCGAGATAAAAAAACAACCGGGATTCAGCACAGATATTTGAGATGACACTACGCCGTCCTAGTTATACGGGGAAGAATATTACATGGTCAAATAATTTTGCTTCATGAACTCACCTCAAGCATCTTCACCGTGGCAGCCTCCTTTTCACTCACACACTTGCAGGGTTACCATGGAAACAAGGAGTCTACTGTTCTAGCCTCCTTACAAAGTGCTGCAGCCTTTCAGCAGACCAGCCCGCCCCTGGCGTTCCAGGGATGCGGCATTGTCTAAACCAGCTGCAGACAAGTTTAGGTTTGAATCAATGATCTTGTAATGGATATTGCTGGCTTATAAGAAATTAAGTACTGTAAAAAAAGAAATCCTTGAATACCAATTACATACTCGTGTCCCAAAATGTCACTGTTTGCATTCCCTGGATAAAACACTCCTAAACTAGACTATGTGTTCTTTCTTTTGATGTCTGAAAAGACCACGCAAAGGGATAATTAACAGAATGTTACTTGTCTAATGATAATAAGTCCAACAGTACTCATCCATCCAAATGTACTTAACTCCTGTTCTTGAGTTACAGCATGCCGAACAATGTCTTACCCAATCTTTCAGAAAAGATCCGGACGGGAAAAGTCGATGCTATTTGGGAAATGAATAAAACTAGGGCTGCAAAAAAAGGCAGAGCATCATTAAGGTGTCGAGGGCTCTGCGATAATTCAATATGATGATTGAAAGTCATTCAATGTGTATCAAGATGAAATCATATTTTGAGATATCATGATACACAATTAGGTCGTCTAAATGGAAAATAACAAGCACATACTAAATCAAAATCTGATTAAACTCAATGAAATCAAGCTATTGTCTTAATCAGATTACTCTGTATTGGTGTGCATGCATGGTACATAGTCAGTGTATAGCTGGAGATCTTTTTTTATATATATAATTCCACTTGATACTGTTATGTTCATTTTGCACTAAAGTTCTTAATTAAAAAAAGAAACAAAATGATAATTTTGTAAGTGTTAATTCACACAGCAGTATACACACATGGGCTTTACCATGTGGTTATTTCATATTGCTTATTGAAATACCAAAAAACATGCTATATCGTGATATATATTGTTATCGAGATATGAAATGACCTATTTCGGGATAGATTTTCACCTAATCCTAATGCAATCTTCCTTTTTGAAAATATGTTTACTTAAACTATAACATTCAAGTGCTTTCCTAAAACATGTCATGTCTTTTGTCAACTTTTAAACGCATTTGTGAAATGCTAACGAGCAATAACAATTGTTATTCACTTGATTATTTAATTAATAGTATTTACTAATAAAGCAAAACTCAGCACTCGCCAGGAAGTTTATCATTTTATTTCTCTAGACATGGAGAAATAATCTGCTGACCAGGTGCTCAAGCATATTGCATGCCTGGGATGTAGACAGGCGGGGAGAATGCTCATTTTTCCTGATTAATATTACATTTAAGTTTCGTCAAGTGTAAATCACAAAGTGAGAGATTAATCAAATCACTCTAACTGTGTGATTTACTAAACCAGAAGATGCTGTTCAGCACTATTATCAAAGGCCCACTGAAAGCATGTCTTTATCCTGTAAAACATTGTGTGCATGGAGAGAACGAAAACAAGGATCAAGGTTGAAGAAAGTAGAGGATGAATAGAGAGATGTTGAATGTGATTTTAGTTTTGACTAAACTTAAAATGAAAACAGAATGAAGGAGAAAATAAAAACTTGTAAAGAGATTCATTATTATTTGATGATAAATGAGACAAGACACCTATGCATGGGGATTTCAGCTGATAGAGCTGTAAAGAATCATACTGGCTTGGGAGTCGATAAATTATTCTACAGCCCTCTTTTATTTTGAGGCCTAAATACAGATAGCATACGTGCATATACTCAGTCAAACCAAATGGTTTCTATAGCAATTTTATATTTGATCAATTTCCACGGCATCCGTCACAAAATAGCAGACTCATTATGTTTGAATTGAAAAATGTAAACATTTATTGAATTCCTGAAAAAGAAAAGCATGAAACCAAATCCCACAGTGCCGTTTCACTGGAGACTATTCATATGATTCCATGTCCTTACCTTACTCATGGTCTACACTTGGCCTCATGTCTATATTCAGGGACTGTATGTTTTACACAATATCTCTGGTGAACCAAGAAGTTGTGGCTGAACTTCATTTGTATAAAAGTATGCAATTAAACAAAGCGCTGCCTGCCCCCACTGTGAGACCTCATTTCCATGCAAGTATGCGACTGGACAACCACCAAGTGTAATTTGTGTTCAAATCGATGATTAGCACTGACCATCCAGCCAGCATATGTAAGTGAGTAAGTGACCACAATTAAGGACTCATAGCCCACAGCGATCTACAGCCTCATGGTGGGAAAGGGACACAAGGTTTTCTTTTGATTTGCTTTAAACTCAACTCAAAATTTCTGTTTTGTCTAAAACAATGTGGCTTCTTTAAAAAAAAAAAAAGATTATTGTTGCATAGACTCAACAAAGACCTAGACCTCAAGATCGTTTGTGTTGTGTTCCCTAAAATGTTATTTATTGATACACACATTCTTTGTGGATTTTCTCAGCTTCCACTATAATAGTATGATGTGCGGCATTACTATGTAGCTATTTGAAATGGACTACAACATGGTGCTGATGTGGAAACAGTAAAAATCAGGAAGGGATTCTGGTTCTGCAGATGATAGCTTAATTTCTAGAGGATGCTTGGATATATTTTAAGATACATAAAGTATTTTAAAAACCCTATTAAACCCGGACAAAAAAGGTGTCAGCCAAAACCGTGGCCTTTGATTCAGCAAAATTCAGTTTTGACTGAAAAAGAGAGTATCGAATGTCAAGTCTGTTTTGTTAAGTTGAAATGTCACCAGGAAAGCACTATTATATATATATATATATATATATTCTAGTTGGGGTGGGTCTTTATTTGAAGCAAGGTTTGGCAAGGTTGCTTTTTTAATTTTTTTTTATCACATACCAACACGTCCTGTTAAATTAGTGTGTCAAGTGGTAACAGAATGGAAAGAAGATGGCATAACATAAACTGTATTATAACCATCTAGCAAATACAATGAGTGCTGCATTGCAACATAACTATCAATATATAATATGGTATAGTATAATATATACTGTTTATACTATATGGGATAGTATATGGTAAGATTGTGGGGCTGGGGGATTCTATTACTTTTTTCATACATTTCTGAACCACACTTACTATCCCATCATGGTTGGAACCAACTTACTGTTACTTTTCCACGAAACACACATTTTGTACTTTTGCACTGTAGAAGATACGCTCATAGTCACACTCCTAGAGTAGCATGCAAAGAGCCCATTCATTGGTAGCCACCACTCATTTCATAATCCCATATTCACTGTAAAGGGCTTTGAATTAAAGATGGAGTCACCAATTCTAATCCAACACACTTTTTTGTCAAATGCAGTGTAACAAATGTGTTGTTCATACACAGCCCTGCCTCTGTAAATGGGAAACAAACAAGAAGACACAACACTATTCCAGCCTATCAGCAACAGTGAGGTGTTCATGCATGTGCACAGGACAGGGGAAAGGCCATGGATGCATAAAGAGAAAGGCAGTGGAGGATATCTGGAGGAGTGTATTTTTTTGGATGTTGAGTTCAAATATCAATAATCTTTCTCCAGAATCGCTGACTCCACCTTTTAATAGTAGCATCTGGTATTAATCTATGGCCTGATGTATGTCTTGATCCCCCATAGTTACATGATGTGCACACACACACACACACACACACACACACACACACACACACACACACACACACTGCAAACACTCTGCTCCTACCAAAACCTACATATTCTCCAAATAGTGATCTCAACTCTAGTGCAAACACCAGCGTACTTACTGACACTGCATCTAATCCTAGTTTCACACCCTGCCCCTATCTCAGGAAAATAATTTCCAAGTACAACATCCATCTTGGTAACAAAGGGCTTTGTACTGGCAATCAAACGCTAATGGAACAACTGAACTTGTTGCCGTGAAACAGCCCATTCAGCGTTCAGAGAACCACGTTGTATCGGCAAACAATAGCTCCAATTATGTAAAATAAATAAATACGCCAGGACCCGCGGACACTGAGTGGCTACCTAATTCAGCTTTTGCAACAGTACCTTCAAATGATAAATTGAAGCATCTATCTTAATTATTATTAGATAAATGTCATACTTTTTGCAGCTGCTGTTTTTCTGAGGCAGGCTAAAGGCAGAAGGGAGGCAGGCTTGACACAACCCCGGCCCACACATGTCTAACTTTCTAGGCACATGGTTATTGGGGGGGGTACACAGCATCAAATATCCACTGGGATTTCCTACAGTCCACAGTCGCAGATTGGCTGCAGATATCTCAGTTTACATAGTACATCTCTTATATCAGCATTTACCATTAGTGAAACATGGTAAACAGAGTTTAATTCTGGACAATACAATATAAGTGAGGTAATGCTTTCTCATATGTGTACATACACTATATTGTTTTTTATTATTGTTTTACCTAATTGTATATAGTATTCTTTTTTATATTTTATATTTCTTATTTGACTGCTGAGCTGACATGCTGTCTCTCTCAAACACATTTCATTGTATTGTTGACCCTGTGTTAACCAACATAATTAAACAATACAAATTGTAATTAAACATGACAAATAAGAACATTTGAACTTGAACTGGGCTGGGCTGCATGGTAGATGAGAAGAAACCTGAGAGGTATGGTTTCTCACACAAAGTACTAGTTTTTACTCAATTATATTTCTTTTTAGTATTTTGAGATATGTTTCTAATAATAAACTTGAGTATTCCTTTCAATCTAATGCAATCTAATGAAAACTCAGCTGTTTCGACTGCACCTCGGCGAATGAAGAAAACAAAATAACTGTTCTTTGTATGTTGCACTTATATTGGTTTGGCTTATTTATAGCTAATAGTTGAATTTGTATTCTATTGTTTCTGTATGTTGCACTTCAAACTGGCTATTTGAAGACAGTGTTCACTTAAACGATTGTACCTATTTCAAGCTATTGTACTTACAAGATTCTTGCTGTTTGGAGTTGTATCCTTGATTGTTTGCACTTTTTGTACGTCGCTTTGGACAAAAGCGTCAGCTAAATGAACTGTAATGTAATGTAATGGAAGGAATACATTTATGATTATAATAATTCCTAGTCAGTTTGTAAAGTTGTAAAGTTTTGTAATAACACATTTATACTTATTACTACTTAGATACTACTATCTAATTTCGGATGAAAGCGTTGTAACACTTGCCTTTGTGCCATCTAATTCCAATCAGGCAAAGAAAATCTTCTAAACTGTGCCTATTTACCTCAAAGATTCAGCATAAACAGGTACAACATCTTACGGGATAGCAATATTATCTAGGTTGAATTTATATACATTGGCGGAAAAGACATCTTAAAATATTTAAAACAATCCGTTTCTTCTTAGTTTCAAAGCAGGCACTACTGCAATGTTCTGTATTGCGATCGTTTAGCAAAAGCTGCTGTGAACAAAGTCAGTTCCCCACCAACTTTAACCGTGGAGACATTAGCTCCCTAATCTTATAGGACCTTCACACTCACACAAATGTCTTCAGTTATTCTGTCTGATTAGAGCTGTGCTCAGGTTTAAGGTTAGTTGGAGCTACGTATGCTGGGAATTAAATGATGTCACCAAAACACCATCTACTAATTTGAAATTCTATTTTCCACTATATTTTAAACTGCCATGCTAAATGGCATCAATGAAAAGAACATGGATGAAAATGAATGACTAAAGATACTGAAAGGGCACTCAGAGCTCGCAGAACTCCGCCAAGGTGGATTTAATAAGTGAAAAATAATGTGTGTAGCTGCTCCTTGATTCGGATCAACGGCACATTATAATGGGTCCTTCCTTGGCCCATGCTACACCCTTCCACCAAGTTTCAAGAAAATTGAGCCTTTATCCTGCTGAGAAACAGACAAACAAGCAAACACAACAAACCGAAAACATAACCTCTTTGGCGGATTTAAAAATGCTCTTTGTTTAGTATACAAAAAACATGGTAAACAATGTAACTGGTGAACATATATTTTGCCCTGGCTGATTCCAAATGGAAAATAACTGAAATGTCTTTGCCAAAAATAGCAAGCTGTTAAGATGAATCAAAGTTTGGTGGTGGTGGATGAAATGTCCAATTTAAAAGATAAAAAAGATGTCTGGGGAAATAGAGCGCCATAGTAACACCGTAAGGAACGAGAGACAAAGTAAACAAACGTGCTGTACCCTACGTGTTACATGTGCACACAGCGTGTTGTTGGTGGATTTGATTAGCTGCATTGAAATAAAGTCTCCATCTAAGTAGACAGATACTGGAACAGATGCTGGATACATATCTGTCTACGCATAATGCCATTCCAGATTTGATGCCACACAGATGAACAATCCTTCATCAGTGATGAGCTTCACCAAAAGCTGTTGCATAAAATGCACCAGCTGAATGGAGCACAGTCAGTAATAAAGGTTAAAAAGCAACAAAACAGGAAACTGGAAAGTTCAGACTCAGTTGTTTTCGAGCCACACAGCAGAAGTCTAATCTGGCAAACCAGGTGAAAACATCTGTGTGGATGGATCATGGGTGTGTAAAGGTTTTAAGCATTCCCACAAACCTTTGTTAACCATAACCAAGTAACAGAACTCTTCTCACGGGTACATTGGGGACACAGAAGACACAGAAGTATTTGGCCTCCACGTTTCCCCCAAAGCAACACCTTCTCATTAAGACTCCACCTCAACAATTGAAGATTTGAACAATTTCTTTGTATCCACTTACCTAAAATAACAAATAATCCAAGTCACTTTTATTTCAGTTTTCCATTTCCGTGTGGTGTCTGAAGCAAACTTTGAAGAAGAAAAGGAGGGGGATCAGTGAGTTTAGTGAGGTAAGTCATAGTTCTCAACCCCTTGGCAGTGAGAGATCTTACAGATCTTTTGATCATTATTAGAAGACCAAGCATCAAAGGTGCAGTGGCACCCTATTGTTTCTGGAGGTTTTATTCCCTTCTCTCTTTTCTATTCTTGGTGCATACCTTTAGACCTTTTCACAGAAGACATTCTGACAAGCACAGATGTAATTATTAACAATAATGAGGAGGAGGACAATTCTGACCAAATGTGTATTTGTTTAGTTGACATTCAATTATATACTTTTTACAAATTCTGAATATTTCCAAATCACAAAATGTGTGTTTTATTTAGTTTATATTATTTTGAGTCGTGATAAAGAATTCCCTCAGTAAATCAATAGAAGAAGAGATATTAGTATAGTCTCTGCAGCACAATATCATTAAGTAAAACACCAATAAATAAGAGATCATTTTTATGGCACTGGGAGAGTGACAGCGTTTTCAAACACGCAACTGCCAGCACTGTGAAGAAATTAAGCTTATTCAAGGGTAAACTTTCAAATGACTCCTCCGTCATTTCACAGATTCAGCCTCTCACACAGTACCAAAACACCCTCATATCATCGTGAATTAGTGTGTTAATATTCTGTCAGTTCAGGGTTTTGTTATTGCTCAAGCTCACATTTAACTGACTCATAAAAGTGAAATGAAAGACCATGTGTTTGGAGTAGATTTTAGATTTATTTTCAAGGTACTGAATATCCAGGATTTCACTTCACTTATCCAAAGAAAACAATCGCCCAAAGGCCTGCATTGCCTGCAATTCTTAAAGTTTCTGAGGATTTTTGAGTGCAGCAGAGGAGCTTGCCTGTCATTATATTACACACGGTTTGTGAAAACTGGGTCAGAATGAGGCAAAAGATTTGGAAATGGAAAATATGCACCTATGCTTATTAAAGCCTGTCAAGCTACGTGATTGATTGAACTACACATGGTGTCTAACTTGAGGCAAAGAGAGATTTTTAGATAAAGATATTTCAGTGAGCGTTACTTCGATTGCTCTCAGAGAACAGCAGTTGCCAAGATTTGAGAGATTACAGATGTCAAGAATTTTTTAACCAAATATTTCTCATTCACACAACTTTTGACTTTATTGTTAGGAGAGGTTGATAAAAAACTAAATAGGCATAGCAGTGAGCATAACCTCTGAATTTCTTTTTAAACTGTGAGTTGTGATTTGTACTCATGCAGCCTCATTGCATGGGTGTGACAACTTCAATGTGTCTGCTTTTACCTTACAGACATGTCCTCAAATTATACTCATACAATATTCTTAGAGAGTTCCTCTCTATTCTTTCCCTCATTGTTGTGAGGTGATGTCACCTTGACATGAAGGTAGAAACATCTTGCATTCCCCCTGCTTTTCTTTCTGTGGGCTGACCTGTGGGTCGCAGGAAATTCTCAACGGGGATGGACTCGCAGCGGAGCGTCTACCTTTATCTAATTATATGACAGCTTCAAGGGAGAGAGAGCTGCGGCTCCACGATCCCTTCATGGAGCCTAATATCCCATTCCTTTTCATATTGAATCTTTTTGTTCAAAGCAGCCCTTTAATGCTCACTGCGCCCTCCTCACCCAGGAACTGGGAGAGAGGGAAGAGGCACGAGTGCGGGGCTTCAAGCTCTAAAAAGTGAAATCGTCAGTTTCTCCAATCGTACCTATTCAAGGATGTGTCAGATAGATTGCATCACTTCGTATTTAGGCCCTTCCTAAAGAACGTTCCTGTGTGAGGCCCTATGCGGCTCAGAGCATTAGATAAACTGCAGGATCTGTGTGTGTGTGTGTGTGTGTGTGTGTGTGTGTGTGTGTGTGTGTGTGTGTGTGGATGTGTCTGAGAAATAGATGCAAGATTGGGATGTCTTTGATCTTTATCTAAAAGCTAAGTTAGATTTATATCAGAACTCGCTCTATGCATGTCATTAACACCGTGAGTAATAATTCATGTTTATGCTACAGAATGGTTTCATGTATACTGAAAAGCCTCCGTCTCGGTGCTGTATCTTTTATGAATGAGGAATTAAGTTATTTGGAGTCATGTTTACTATCAGAACTGATTCATTTAGTTCCCTCTTACCTCTAACTTACTTTCATGTTCACTCACTGACACAGTGAACTCGCACACAGAACAGATATCTCACATGTTGTACTTTATGTTAGCCCAAAGCCAGGAATAATTTGCTCGTTCAACATAAAACACGAGCAAAAACACTTCAACATTTCATATACAGTATATATATGTTGGTGTTTTTTAACTTTATTTACAAAATGTAACTCATAACAGGTTTCTGTTTTTGAGCAGTATCTAGAGTACGCCCCCTGGCTACCCAGAGAGATACAAGCTGCAGTAGTTTGTAGTTTTTCTTTACCCGTAACATTGCTGGCGGCAGGAAGTACAAAACATTTTGCAGCAGGAGAACTCAGCTTTCTCGGTCAAGCAACTTATTGCTTAAACCGACTACATTTACCATCAACACTGATTAGACATCCACATAAAAAGTGGCACATTTCTCATCTACTATATTACTTCAAAATGATATGGCAAACTAAAGATATAGCTAGATATTCTCCATTATGGCTCGTAAATGTGCTGTAAAATATGTGTGTGATAGTTAGTTTATGAGGGCGAAATTGTGTTTCATAGATTTCCATTCATCAAACTGGACCAATGGAAACTACATGCTCTGAAAAACACGCCAGAAAAAGACATCAAAAGGTTTTGTCTCCTCTGAGCATTTTGTAGTGGACATGGACAACTACTCAACAAATGGAAACTGCAACCAATTATTACCAACTATTATGGTTTTGATTTGATTGCCAAACCTGGCAACCTGGCTGTGCACTGTTGCCAGAACAGAAAAAGCTTCAACAAGTAAAAACTACATTTACAATTCTACGTATGAATTATTTAATCATTCATCTTGTATCCTGTTCTGTCTTAACACAAAGACATGAGACTGAAATCAATCTTCTCATCTTCATTTTATGAAAAAAAAGCAAAAATCTTATTAATATTCTTATAACCATTCCTTTAATGTTGATATTTATTGATCTATTTATGGCAGTTGGTACCTTTGGATTTCTTCAGTGCATCACCTTTGACTCAACTAAAGATTGAACCTCTTTTCAACACAACATACCAATGGTTCTACAAAAATCTATTATAAATAATAATTAATAAATATATATATATATGTTATAAATGTTTGATATTTAATTAACATTATTCTTCACTGAACAACAGCTTGTTATTTGTTTGCTTTTACTTTTTTAGAAATACTAATTTCAATCCACCACCATTGTTTTCTTTGTTTTGCCTCCAACGTGCCGCAGAGTGCAAAGAAACGCGGTAACCTTGTGGTATCTTTCAGGACCTTCCCCTCACAGAGGCCATCCTTACCATCACACTACTTTAAAAACAATGGCATTCAACAATTATTTGTTTCAGGTGATTATACACTAATGAAAACATAGTCATGAATATTATATTCAATTTCTGCTAATAGGTCCCACTAAACACTACACACTGGCCCTTTAACTCATAACAAGGTGTAGGTCTATTTTTATCTCACAGTTTTTCTTCAAAAGGCAATTAAATAAAATCACCAAGAGCCTGCCAACACTCCATAGATATATATAGTCTATGCTAGAAACATTAATTAATATAGTGCTTAACCGTACAATAGCTAAAATCCAAATACATTATGCAGCAAAGTAAACAAGTGGAAGAACTGGACATGTTGGGCTAACATTCCCCATGCAGGCACATTTGAACCCCACCACACACACACACACACACACACACACACACACACACACACACACACACACACACACACACACTCTCTCTCTCTTGGTAGTGGTCTTTTCTTTCAATAGTCTTTTCTTTTACTGTAATTTTTTACGTTTTACTATTAATTGTATTATCTGTTAATATGGTAATGACCTGAGCAAAATTAATTTCCCTTTGGGGACAATAAAAATCATCATCTTTTGTGAAAAGTTGCTTTCAGACACATGCATACATGCATACATGCACAGAAACACAAACTCCAGTTTCTCTATACTTAATCTATGCAGAGTCTTTCTCTCAGTGATATAAAAGATGAGGCCGCCATCAATCACATATTTATGACAGAGGCCTGTGAGCCTACACACAGTAGACACCATCCTAACCGTAATCTAATACTAGTGGTCTGTGAAATGTATGCTGTCTACCAACAAAACACACACACATATCAGAGGTCGAATGCAAAAACACATACTGTTGTAATAAATGGCTGCACAGCATATAGGCAAAGGTGCACTCGTGCAAATCCAATACAGGATTTAATCAATTAAAATGAAATCAGCTGCAGACGAACAACAGAGAAGACACAGCAACTAGGTTTATGCACAACAGTAAATCCCACCACACATGTTGGTAACTTTAACTGACGAATCCTAACAAAATGCTATTTTCTCCACATGAGTCCACCTGTCACCTGTACCAACATTAACTGTCACCTGCAAATCACACACTGAAACTTTACACAGAGGACGAGCCATTCACTCACTAAACTAACAAAACATTGATCACAGTGTCCGACAAATTCTTGCACTGTTCATCAAACCATCTATAAACATTACCAAGCGGTAAGAGAGCCAGTTGTGCTACCATGAAGTACATGAAGACATTACTGTAAATTCCACATGATAAAGATAAGGGTTCATCGTTATTTTGATATAATCGTATGCTGCGTTCATGTGCATACCGTAATTACGAGTAGTTCAATGGAAAAGCGGTTAATGTTAATACCGGTAGCCATCAGCATGGGGCCTATACACCCAATGCCAATGCTATTACAGTCAATTAGCTCAATTAAAAGACACTATACATTGTTTTATATCTGTTTTTATTTAGCTTAATAATGAAAATCTACAAATACATAACACAAAAATTGCTCCAAATTTGGTAATAACTGGATATTTTCCCATTCTTCCCATGCTCCATGTTGACAGTATAACCATGAAGCTGGTCATAATAAAGTAGCCTAGGCCATGTTTTCTTATCCTGTAACAATATTCATGTTTGCTGTTTTCTGTCAGATTGTGCCATTTTCAGGCTGATATTGGTGGTCTAATCCCAGCATTTGGGGTGGTTAGGAGATTTCCAGGGGTGACTATAGCCATCCCTTGAAGCCCATGTTAAAGTTAAAAAACAAAGTTTAGGACATCTCTCTTAAAAGTGAAGTAAGTGACAAAAAGGAGGAAATAACTTAACGGCTTCCCAACTATTCAATTCATTATCTGGATGAAAGTCAAACTGACATTGACTGGAGCCGGTTCTTCAAGTAGGTACTGAAGGATGAAACAGACATTATCTGCAGAGAGGGACAAAAGCAGGGTGAAATCTGCGGCCTCAGCCGAGAATACCACTTGTGAATCTGAAGCTGACTCAAGGAAGCAGCACAAATTCCAAGAAACGTCTGTAGCGACAACGCTTGGGCAGGCTGGACATTTCACGGCTAAGCACACTTGAGAGCTGGCTGTTTGGAGCGATGGGAGGGTAGAGGCAACGATGGGGAGGAGAGTCAACCATGAAAACTTGGAGAAAGGGAGCTGAAGGCAATCATCACTGCAAATGGCTGACAGCACTACAGTCATTTCTTCAATACACAAGCGAGGAGCCATCAAAAACCCAAATGCTGCAGAATCTTTTTAATGATCAGTAAGAGTGATCTGTGGACCAAGAATGTGACTCAGACACAAGCTAGTGGAGCTCAGGGGAATTTACTGTTGTATCTCTATCTAGGAGAGCTGAGTGTTTGACAGTAAAAACAAAGTCATTATGGAAGAAGACATATTGTAGTTGTATAGTCTGGACATTTTTACAGCTTTCTATACACTGCTCTTTGTAAGAAAAAGATCACAATGCATGACAGTGCAACTTATGTGCTCAGGTCAGTGCAGCCTTTAGAGAGCACAGTTCTCAACTGTTCTTTGCCTCTGTTACTATTTTTAGCTGTCCAGACGGACATTGTGTGGCTGTGGCTTCGACAGGAATGAGGCCGTCCCAATTCAGGGAATGAACCTGCGCCAACTGCCAAGAGTCTCACCCCCACTCCATATTCATTGTCCAAAACCTAACATCTGGGACATATTCCTGTCAGGCTGATTTCCACACTCACTGTAATGCCCCACTGTAATCAAATGATTTGCTTGTCTCTCTCTCCCTGTGAGCCATTATTTGAAAGGCCAAGTGACAAATTAGGGGAATGCCAGACAGGATATGGTACGTGACAGAGATTTGGCAGAAGTGTGTGTGTGCCATACTCTGAAAATGAATGGAATGCCGTTGTAGCAGTTTACGTTTTGATGGATATACACATTACTGTGTATGTGTGTGTCTGTGTTGTGAAGATTGTCCTGCGGCGATCCAGAATCTGGTGGGAATTGGCTACCAGTGGTACATTTGTCCTCTGCTTCTTTTGTTCCTAGCAGTGTGTGCAAGCATGATGTGAAATCAGCTGCACCATATTCCACTCTTACCCTAACTCCTTATATAGTAGCTGTTTGATTGGCTGGCAGGGTTCCACTCAAATAGGGTAACATAGTTGCGGTCGACTGTTAAACTAACGTTCTGAATCAGTGGGCACGGTACTTCATTCATCCACAGCAACAGTACTTGCTGCTGTTAGGCTTTCTCTCGCTGGCAAACACAACAAACAAACTTTGAAAGGAAAAGTAGACATTTTGGGAAATACACTTATTCACTTTCTTATTTGAAGTTAGATGAGAAGAGGCTAGCTGTTTCCCCATGTTTCCAATCTTTGTGCTAAACTAAGTAAATCGGCTGCTTATGGTATCGCACCATATTTACCATACAGATATGAGAGTAGTATCAATCTTCTCAACTAACTCTTGGCCAAGAACTATTCCTTTAAAATATTTATGAAAATCTAAATATAGATAAATGGCCGTGGTTTAAGCGAGATACACAATACACTTAGAGGTGTCCCGATACAGAAAATAAAAGACTCCACCTCATTGTTTTCATATATTTGGACACCCTGTCATGTACATTATCAAAAACTAATGTATTTGTTGTGTTTACATAGTAAGACTTTAAATGTCACTGTAACAAATCTGCAGATTACTTCTTCACAAAGGAGAGTGGCTGCCGTCACCTTATTCCAATAGTGACAGATTTGGGGAAATGGTATTTTAAGCATTCATAGAAACACTCCTGTAGCATAATCCACCCTACAGTAGCCAACATATCACTTTGTTCCTGCATTCAACCATAACTGCAAGATTGCCAGTAACCCAGATGAATTCAAGCCATTCTAATTTGAATGAACAAAGAGCCAACATTGTGCCAACCATGTGGTTTTATGTTTATATTTTTTGTGTATTGAATGCAATGTGAGGAAGTATGAGCCTACTACTGTGCAAACCTTGATGGCACAATATCTCTTTCTACAGCTACAGTACCTGCAAACACCTGAGAAGAGCAGGTGTGTTGCATATTTGTATGTAAAAATGTGTGATTACAACAGATGCACTGTTTACACAGCTATGCTAAGAATCACAGTATGTTTCACTTTCCTCTTGGGCTTTGTATTGTTGGGCAATCACCGTAACATCACTGTAACACATTTTAAAAGTCCTGAGCCTTATAATTACATGAAAATGCCATTGCATCAGAGCAGCTTTGTTGACTGTGTAGAAATGTTGATAATGAGGTTTCTTTTTCAATTATGTGAACAAATCATTACTGGAAAGAGAGAATATGATGCTCATATTCTTCACAATATAATAATAAGAAAGTGGTTTTCATTATTTATTCAATCCATTGCATTTGCTTGAGTCAATTCTAACTAAATTGCACAAGTCTTGATCATGAAGACAAAGTTACATATATATATATAAAGTACATCATTTTTTTTTTAAAATCTTTAAATAATTCTTGATTATCAATATAATCACAACATAATTGTCTTTGAAGCTGCAGAGGTTCTGACATTAGTGAATACAGGTTTCGCTGCAGAAAACAATAACGCCTGCGAAACCTTCCATCCCAGGAGAAAAAAGATGAGTTTCTCACTGACTATTCACGGGGCCACATGTACCAAGTTAGTGGCAATTTTCTACTGAGAAGCTGTAATGTGCGATTACCTCCAGTACTGTAAGTCTTTTATAGGTCTCTGGCTTTTTGGTTAAAGGTAAAGTACTTGGCAAGTACTGACAAGCTAAAAATGCTGAACCAGTAGAAACCTCAACTTGAAATTTGTTCATTTTTTCACGGTCGTTGTGAGTGATGGGCAAAGTTCAGCTACTGTACATTTGCATTTGTATTGCTACACTGGGACACTTGAGCTGAACTCTGGGATGTCAAATTTCAACAAAAATTGATTGACTAAAAAGTCAAGTTGCCAAAAACTCTGCACATTGTTCAGAGTTAGGCAGTTCTACTTTAGTGCAGTATGAGATGCAGAGTCAGCATTCCCTTAAAGGTTCAATGTGTGAGGAAACAATAACACGATTAATTCCCTCGTCTGTGCCGCCCGGACCAAAGCCAACCTACAAACGATCAAAACATAACGTTACACGGGCCGTACAGCCCCCAGTGCCACAGTAAACACACAGATGTCTAAGCTCCATGTGAAGATTATTAGATAGCAGTGTTATTTAGACTCTCAGAGTTTCAGCAGTCTGCTCTAATAAACTGACTTACAGACAGACTGACACAGGAGTAAAATATACACTGTCAATTTATACAGAACACAATATAATACACAATATGAAGAATACATCAGAATACTGAAAAAAACTTAGAACACAACAAATAGGACAAACTACTACAACTAAAACACAAACAGGATAACATACTATAGTTGTTGTTTTTTAATAACTGATGGTTTTGATGATCGATTAATGAAATCCAGGTGAAATATTGCCCCCTGATTCTTTGGAGCACCTGGCTCGGAATTACACATTGAACCTTTAAGTCTAATTAGTTACAGGCTCCAGAAATATTAAAGTCTCCATTTGAGTTAATTCAGTTGGAAAATTAAGGCATGGATCTTTTTTCGTGGACACATCGGAGACCAGTGACCTGATGCTTTCCAGGAGCAAACTTTAGCTCATGAAGTTGGATTTACTGTAATTCACACCTGAGAAAAGTCCCAGATAGTGAGCACCAAGCAGTCCATCTAGAAAGGAAATAGCAAACTGATAGTCCCCTATCAAATACACTGAAGCGGCCATAATAATAGGTGTTCCGCTCTAATCTTACAGTGCACCAGTCACTGCACACTGACAGTTGTATCCTAGCAGCAACCAAGTATAAGGAATGTGAATAAGAAGTATTTTGTCATTCTTGGACAAAGGCACACAAAGCAATTCACTGCAGTGGCCCTGCTGCCCTTTTACTCTTAGTGAGCCACAAACCTGTCTCATTTACTCACTCCGTCATGCTCCCATTACTTCTCTCTCTTTTATTCCACCTTGATGTTTGACCTTTGTCACCATCTTGTCATTATTCTGTCAGCTGGGTGCTAACAGCCACTGTGCGATGTTGAATAGGGATGGTGTTTTCGGGGGTTGTAGGCTGAGCATCAAATGATGTCAGGATGGAAGAGCGATTGACTCTGGTGGGTGCTGTGTGTCTACTTTCTGGAGGGATGTTTATTCTGCCTCTTTTGGCAGAATAATTGTGCTGCCACAGTTAGATGTTGACAATTGAATCCTATCATTCGATATGCATTTTATTTTCAAGGCAACTATCTGGACTAACGTACGCTATCAGAAAATAGTATCTTGCTCTGCAATTCCCAGAAAATGTTTAAACACATTACATTTCTGTGAAAGTGACACAGACCTTAAGGTGCCCTAAATCAAAACCAGCCCATTGCTAAATGATATTAAAGTACAAATTATACAAATACAAATTCATACATTATTTGAATTCTTCAGGTAAATCCCAGTGAATTACCAAACCTTGCAAACTCTTGCTAACATTTAGCAATGAAGTGATTGCAAACATTTCAAAATATTTAACCAGAGGTGATTCTACAGATCTATTAGCCCCACGAGAAGGATGACATCACTCCAAGCATCGTGTTTTCTATTAAACAAGATTGTGACATGATCTTACTCACATTGCTGCCATTGAACTAATATATTTTTCGCTGCTCTTTCTTATGTCACGTTACAAACTCAACTGTCACACTTTGAAAGGTGAGCTGCCAACAAGCTCTCTGTTGTGAACAGATTGAACTTTCACAGCAAATTTGAGGCCAAGGGCAGCACAGCTGTGAGGTCAGTGTCACAACAATTGTCACCTCTCTTGTGTTGGCAGCTTCATACAAGGTAGTTATTGAGCTGTCAACGTGTAGGTGAGTCAGTGGGCTTCATTTTAATAATGATTCACGTGCATGATGGAGATTTATGCCAGTGTAATGGCATATTCATCAGGCACACTAAGGATATATATATTTTTTAATCTTGCCAGCACCTGTTTGGAATTAGTAAATCACCTTAAATGTAAGTGTGCCAAAATGGGAAGAGAGGCACAGGCAAGTGATTCAGTATAGTGGTCAGCACAGGGCATTTCTGGTACCAACCATTACCGTATTGCACTTTGTCATCTGCTTGCTCAAATGACGTCAAAGGCACCAGCCACAGGCACATTTTGTTCTGTCACTGTTTTCTTCTAAAAGCAATTTGCACAAGAATATATCCTACCTAATGGCTGGAAATGACTTTGACATACACGTCTCAAGCTGGAAAAAAGAGCATCAGCCAATAATGACTTTAATCACACATCATCGTTCACAGGCATCAACAACCAAAGTGCTCATAAGTACACCTGCAAAATACATACACTCAGAGAAACACCCACACACCAATACATACACATGGTAATAGTCTTTGGTGCTGTGTTTCATTGTCTCTATAGTTATTCAAGTATATGCATGTGACAAACTTGTTATTTCCTCTCCCTCCCCTTTGTTTGTCTATCGCCATTAAGACCAAGTTGCTCTTTTCCCTGATTGGCTGAGAAGCAACTTGATTACCGGTATGTGCCATTCCTACAGTAAGAGCATGAATGTTTTTTATTTTTTCAAACAAAGCTTCTTGCTGGTTTCATTTAAAATTGTGGTTGCAGAGGGCTTGAATATGATAATATCCGAATGGAGAGGCAGTTTATGAAATCCTGAATTTTCATTTAACATCTGCTTTCTCTGATGCACATGAAAAGCAAGAACACACACATTCAAATTGAGAACATATAATTGAAATCAATATGAGAAGTGGCACAATTCTTACAGCCTACACCATAAAATCCGACTATAACCTCTGATAATGGAGTTATGTTAACCACACTCTGTTGCCAAATGTGCTATAGTTGCAGCACACATCTCTCCTGTGTTCATTGGCACCATGTATGAACACCTGTGGTTGTGTCAATATGTCAAATAAAGAATCATGAAAGGATTAAATATTTCTTTTTTTACATCTGGAGAAATAGTGCAAAGAAGCAGCTTCATGGCGGTCCAGCAATGGCAGAAAAGTAAGAGAGAATCAGACAAAGGGTGTCAGAGCAGCAGTGATAAAGTGTGTTGGAGGCTCGGCAGACAAGCTGTAGCAGAGTGGCGGAAAAGCAGCTTGAGGGTGGCAGGCTGTTTGCCTCTCCCAGGCTGAAAGAAGGTGGCACTGTGTTGACTGTATCTTTGCAAGATTTTGCAGTATTGCCTGAGCCCATGGGGTACTTTTCATGTATTTCTAAACAGTGTTACTATGAGATAATAATACAAAAGCTGATCATTTACCAGCATACATGTTCTGATATAGCAGGGCTTATATCATATTGGATGCCCCCCTACAGTGTAAAGAAAGCAGTGGCAAGTCCATTGAAATGTTACAGTAACCTTTTCTTGAAGCTTTCAAATATGTCTGAAGCAGTGCTATGGAGTGATGGTTTTATGAGTGTCACCTGTTTAGTTTGTTGTTGTGCACAAGCACATGAACGACCCAATACATATAGTAATAATATTCCTGCCAATGCTTACACACTACTCTACTGATCTCCAGGTGGTGTGACGCACTACAACAGCAGACTGCCAGTAAAGCCAGTGAAGAATAAGTCTTCTAGCAAGTAAACATGGATATAAAAAAATGCAGTTTTAAAATGTAAACAAAAAAATTGGCTTTGCAAATGTTTCTGAACATGCAAAACGTTGAAGTAACAGTTGTTTGCTTATGGAATACATTGCAAGACACCTTTAAATATCTCTTGGATACACATATAAGATGCCCCTGATTATAATAGCACCCATGTTTTGTTACACATGGTTTTTGTGAAGACGTTTTGTTACTGATAAATGTTTCAACTTAGATAAGGCTGAGAATTATACCATAACTTGTTGTTAATTTGATTTGTGGCTGCTGACAGGAAGAGACTGAACAGACTGGTGAAGAAGGCCAGCTCTGTCCTGGGGAGCCCTATGGACACTGTGGAGGTGGTGGGAGACAGGAGAATGACGGCCAAGGTGTCCTCTCTATTGGACAACATGTCCCACCCCCTCCAGGACACTTTGTCCGCACTGTGCAACTCCTTCAGCAACAGGTTGCTTCACCCGCGGTGTCTCACAGTGAGATACCGTAGGTCCTTTCTCCCTGTAGCGGTCAGACTGTACAATCCCCACGGCCCCTGGTACACCACCACACCAAGAAAAGTCTATTCCAACACTGTTGTGCAATTATCCCTGCCATGTGCAATATTCACGTTTTATAACTTTTATCAACGACTTTGTACTTATACTACTTTTACTCTATTTTATTCTATTTAATTATTGTGTACTCCACTTTACTTTCTTGTTATTATGCTGTGACAAGGTAAATGTCCCCGTTGTGAGACTAATGAAGGATTTCTGATTCTGATTTCTGATAATTTAGTGTTGTTGCTGTACACCTGCCTGCGCAGTTAGGTGAGGACCACGTGTGGGTGTGGTCACCACGTGTCTCTCCCTCAGCGTACCTAGGGGCGCATCGTGATGGATGTACGAGAGAAGAGGTGGAAAAAAGTCCCGGCAGTGCCAGACCCCGCTATGGTGACCAACAACCGCGATTTAGAGACAGTGGGGACCCGGCGAGGGGAAACAAAAAGGATCGTCTGAGACTTACCAAAAGTAAACATAGAACGTGACCGACATAAACTCCACTGGCTGTGTTGATCGCAATAGGAATATGTCAATCAGATATAGCTGTCATGATCGTGATTTTCTATATCCTGTTTTATTTTGAAATGTGCACTTGTACTTCCTGTGTGTGTGTTTTCCCTCTCTGTGATTGTTGATTTGTTCCTCCTGTGTCCGTTCACCTTGCCCTTGTGTTTTAGCTTCTCTCCCCAGCTGTGTCTCGTTCCCCTCGTTTAGTGTCTGTGTGTATATATCCCTGTCTGTCCCAGTGTTCCTTGTCAGTTCATCATCTAAGTGTCACTCTGGTAGTAGATGTCTCCTTGTGCTCCCCGTGTTGTCCTGGTTTGTGGATAAAGTTTTACTTTTTTGCCTTATTTTGTATTTTAGTAAGCTTTTTGGAATAAAGCCCTCTTTTTGTTAATCTCCTCGTCTGCCGTCTTGCATTTGGGTCATCACCTTTTCCCCACCGTGACAATAGCGGCCTTTTAAATGTTCCTGGATTCAGCACTGAAGCATAAGCAAAATCAAGCTTTAAAGACGGTCCTTTTTGGAAGGAAAAATTCATCGTTGATTTTCGTATCTGTGGGGGAATTGTTGTTAATAATAAAAAGAAGATAATGACACCAGCCATATCCTTTCAAGAGTAGCTCTACATATTTAAAGGGATGCTTGTAAAATACTGTGACTCCTTTCTTCTTTTTCAGTTCCCGTCAAAGACTCTCTCCAGATTTATCAAAAGATTCTTTGTAAACTTGTAGTTTATTTACACTTCCAATCTGATCCGTCTGATCTTCCTTTCTGATGAGTTTTTCAACTGTCTCCCTTCCACACTACAACTGTTTGCTGTCGCTTACACCACTTTAGTCTTGATGTTGCCTCTTTTTTTTTTAACTCCACGTCTTTCTTATCAGTCATATACTGTATGACATTCGCCAATGTGCTCCATCTTATCTGTTGTGCTCTCAGCTCTTCCCTTTAGCCTGTCTAATGCTGCGTTCATGCCGGTTTCACCATTCCCTTTTGTCAGTAGTAGCCCTAAGCCATTTTACTCTGGATGTTTCTGCCCGCTTGTCTTTTTCTTCTTTGACTGCTTGAACCCTTGACCCTTCACACCCACCGTTTGTGTCTACAGTTTGGTTTGCTATGACTTGAACTGATTGTGTCTTTGACTTCTCAAGAGGAATTGGTCGATACGAGGTCCCTGTTCAGATCTTTTCATCTTTTTTTCATTTTTCATCTACTTCAGTTTTCTATCCATGTGGCCATGCTCAGTCATGTCATTTGTAATCCTGTAAGCACCTATTTCAAATGTTATCAACTGATTAAATAGGTGATATCAGCCGTTATCAATACTATTGTAATACATCAGACGGGGCAAACTGCACCTACTATGTAGTTTAAGTAAAACTTAATAACACATTGAAAAATGTAAAGTTTGAAACGTACAGTTTTGAACACAAATGAAACAACTTGGTTAGGGTTAGGAAAACATTGTGGTTCTGGTGTCCTGCGTGAAAGTCCTGTGTTTTGTGTCCTATTCATCGGCCCCGACAAACTCATTATGGAGTTTCTTCTCTACATCACCTGACTTCCACCTTTGCTCCTGTCATAACGATAGTCACTACATCAGGGGTCACCAACCTTTTTGATACTGAGAGCTACTTCAAGGGTACTGAATAATACGAAGGGCTACTTGTTTGATACAAACTTCCTGAATAACATAGTTGCACGGTTCACCTTGAATGATAATATTATCATTAATAATAATAATCATAATAAATATTCATACATGTGAAGAGACTGTCTGATCACATATTAATGATAATTATTCCTCACAATGATTATTAACAATGATTTATGGTAGGAAACAGATATATTTAAACATTATGTATTTATGTTCTCAATCTATTTCAACATTTGAAAGTCAGAGTTATCACATCTCTGATAGTTTTGTAAATATCTTTGACAGTTTTGTATGAATGAGCACATTTGTAGCATTTTGTTCAAAATCACACCGGTTATATTTTAGTACAAAATATCACTTCTGTAAAAAAAAATTAGGAAATCATGAACTGTCACATCTTCACATCATATCCTGTTTGTACAAAACACTAACGTTGTAACATCGGAGAGAGGAAATCACATCAGAACCTTTCTTCTCGTCTTTGAACAGTGTTTTCAATAACATCATTGCACCTTTCAAGACCTCTCCGTCCAAAAAGACTTTCTTGTACTTTATTAAAAAATGTGCAGCGCTAAATTAAGCTTCCGTTGCTTTGTGTGACTTGTTCCCCGGCCTCGTGAAAACAGATGCTGCTGTCCAAAACTGCCTTTAACTCTCGGCTTGTTCTGCCCGCAGTGCTGCAAGTGGGGAGTTAGTCAGTTAGTTAGTTAGTTAGTTAGTTAGTCAGTTAGTTAGTTAGCATGGTAGCTTCTCTGACACGTACCGAAGTGTCTCCACAATGTGCCGCTTTGCCGTCGCCCCGCAAATGAAACATACACACTTTTATTTCACTGTTGTAAAAAATAATTATTCCTCCCAATCATTGTGAAAATCGTTTGTTTTATTTCGCTTTTCTGCCACGTTTAGTGTAAAAAAACACACCTAGCGCCCCATCATAGCTGCTTCCGCTAGCTTGTCTCAGTGAAAAGGGAAATGGAGATTTAGCTTACAGCGTCAGAGTTCATATACATAAAACATTTTTGTTTTTTAAATTCTATATTCAATGTTGTCATTTTAAATGTTAAATTACACTTAATAATTCAAGTGTTATTGATTAAAAAAAACAAAAAACAGCAAAACAATTAAATACCCGACCTCGAGCTTGTCTTCCACATGTCCGACCCTGGGTTACCTGTGTCTGAGTGAGATCCTCTGCTGTGTGTGATTATCATTTTGGATTAGATCTCTGCATGCATGATTTCCTGTACCTGCCGGTTCTGGTAAATAAACCTTTGTGTCTACAATTCCTGGTTTCCTGTGTGTTGCATTTGGGGCCATACACCCCCCAGTGACAAGCAGGCCCCTTTTGACCTACATCTTTAAGGCTGATAACCACTATTTAACAGGCTTATAACATTCAAACTGGGTGCAGTAAGTTATCCTCAAGTTCAGAAATTCTCACATTCTTTATTTGTAACATTTCATAGTTTTTAGAGGATGTACTGTAATCTGTGTGTTGAACCGGCCTTGAATACCGCTCTCATGGGTTACAAGCTCATTACACCCTCAGTTGGGTCTTTTCCCTCCAATCAGCTATTACTATTGTTGTTGTTGTTGCATGGTCTTGCAACAGCTGTCAGCAGCAATATTCACAGCAGTCATTAGAGGAATCTCACAGAGACAATTAAACAATTGAATAAACAACATGCTTTACACTGTTGGGCAGAACAATGTTGGAAAATTGAGTTGAGACCATCAGTTGAGCTGTTGACTGACTTCCAATGAAGGAATCGCTGACTGTAACTTTTTAGTCAAACTGATAAAGTGTCACATTAAGATAAAAAAATGCATAAAGATTAGAGGCAAGAATGCAGAGAGACACAAATGCTGAGTAAAACCAACATGCATCAGCTTTCCCTTTAAAAATGTTTAAAGATCTACAGTGAATAGCCAGGGTACATCAGGATATGAGGTTAACTCGGTGTTGGCTGGCTTTCTCATTGAACAGACCATGCCATTATTCAAAATGTTGGGAGGCTGAGTTTAGGCATATTGCATAAATTTGACGCATACAGCAATGCCAAGTCTAGACCTTACTTGGCACTTATAGTTGTTACACTTTAATGAGATGCATTAGTTACAGTTAAGCCAAGTTTCAGTTAATGCTCCAGAGTCTTTACAAAGTAATCTCATTCATCCGGTTAATGTAAAGCAAACGATCCACTGGACTTTTGTCCATCAGTATTTATCATGTAGGCGTACATCCTCATTTCCCTAGTGGATGAAAACCTTATTGATGCCATCTGCTCAAAGGCGGCAAGTGTTGAGCACCTTCTTACTGTAATGTCCCCTCTGTGATGTGTTGGAGAAATGCCGAGTCACAGATTTTATAACAGCATTTGAGAGCCCTCTACAGAATGCCTATGGGTTTTACGTTTCCTTGTGATATGGCACAAAACAAAACTGGCTCAGTGGAACAGCTCTAGATGAACAAGCATTATTTAGAATGTTGTGAAATTAGATCTGCTGTCCTTCAGGCACCCCGAGCTTTTGTGCTGCAATGTTATTGGGCAGTTGGCCATTAGAGGTGTTTTCTCTGTAATAAGCTTGATTTCCTCCATAAATTCGAGCAGTAATCCGAATGTTAGAAGCTGCAACCTTTCTGTCCTACTGACATTATCATCTCAGGTCATCAAGAGGCCATCCAAAGAATACTTTATCAGTAGTGGTATGTGTTGTTGATTATTCTTCATTATCATAACCTTTTGGTATTTAGAAACGTGACGTATAATGTAAAAATAATGCTTGTTCGCAAATAAAGCAAATCTGCAGCAACATTAGTAGCTATTACTGACTGAGTGGCCAACTATGTCTCCTAGATCTCCTAATACTCTTAGGGCGATTTAACAAGCCAACATTTAGCCCGTTAATCGAACTCTGCAGATGGTAAGGTTAGTTTGAGCAGTTGAGACACAGTCATAGTACTAAGGTGCGGACCAAAACAACCGGTCTTGGACTATCTCCAAGCGAAACCTAATGCAGTTGTAAACAGAAAACAAACCAAAAGTATCAATTTCATTCTGATTCGGACTGGCCAAACGGAATATGGCTTTTGAAAGTGCCCTCGCTAATATACAACAGGAAATACATTTAGGGAGAAGTGTAATCCCAACTGAATTACTTTTATCAACATAACGAGGAAGCACTTTTAATGAACAAATATGTAAAACATTGATTCAACTGATTCAGGTGTTTTATGGTTGTGTTTGGCACTCACAGCGCTTAGGTTAAGGTTAGGTTAAAGGTTAGAGAAGGATCTTGATCTTGGTCAAACATAGGAAAGTCAACGGTGACTTCAAGCACGAGAAATTATGTTACTTATATATATATATATATATATATATAACTGATATTTAACTAAAATCACAATGAGCTCTTGTTACCAAATCCTAACCACTCGTCTACGGTTTGTACAGCAACCTTCCTACAACTTGTATGCAGTACAAAAACGAAGGAAATTCCTGCACTGCAGAAAAAACATTGCAAATGAATATAAACCTGACAGCAATTACATTTCCTGCAAAACTTGTTTGTCAAAACAAATTAGTAGTATAAGCTTAATTTGACAGTGACAGATGATTTCACCGGGCCATTCTGACTGACACTGAAAGTGACAAAGTCCCAGGTAACAGAGGGCATCAGATTTTATGATGATGGTATTTTTGGCCTCTGCTGCAAACTTTCCAGGGACGCTAGACAGGAACGAGCAATAGATTGAGATGGGACCTTGCAGTGTTATATGAGGTTATTTAAGGTATTTGAAAGCAATGAGAAACTCTTTCCTGATTTTGTTGGGAACGGGATAATATGCTTAGAGCTGGCTGTAAAATCACCTGAGGAAAAAAGAAAGTGTGGTACAAAAGGTGATGATCACACTATGTGCTCCAAGGTGCAGGAAGACTGATACTTCAGGTCAATCTTCTCCGAGTTGTACAAAGGAATAACTGGATGAGCCTCGGCTGTCCTTACTTGATCATATCATTGTATTACAACACAAATATGGCCAGAGAATATCTTGGTACAGCATTGAATCATACTGTCATACCAAAAACTTAAACTCACATTACATTCGCTCAGTTTTAAACAGTTGGTCCAACTTCATACAGGACCAAGTAATGCTACCAGGGAGGATGCAGAACAATGTTATGGGACTCTGGAACATCATTAAGGTCATCATCTTATCTTAATCTTGAGATACCCAAAGCCTTACATAATAAATGCCAAGTGTGAAGGACTCCAAAGGCTTCTTAAAATACTACGACCATGGACAATGCACAAATCCTGCTTTCCATGATGGCTCATACATTGTTTTCCACAACAAAGACAAAGCTGGGTTGGGTAATTGTTCAGTGATAAATCCTAGACAATGAGAAGATATATTATTTTAAATGTCATAATTAGGAGGAGGATAATGATTACAGCATGACAGTGTGACATTGTACAGTATGTGGCAATGCAAACGTGAAATCCAGGATTAAGAAGACATTCCCCATAGAGCAGGGGTTCAAATTAAAAGTAGCTGAAATAGTGTAGTAAAACAACATCATAAAAATCACCAAACTAAACAAGAGTTCCAGGGACAGATTTATGGAAAGAAAATAAGAGAGAGCTTAAAATTTTGCACACGGTCTCCATTTCCTCTTGAATTGTAAAACTAAAATCTTGCTTGGGGCAGAACACTCAAAATCCTGCAGAGAAAAACTAGTTTGTCATGAAAAGAGAAAATTGGTGAGCACTCCAGCGTGATCAACAACAGGAAATATACACAAGTTGGAATTATATCACGTACACATCCTATACTGCACACTGATGCAATGAAACTAAGAAGATATGCATGTCTGGAAGTTCATTTAATGCGTTAGACATGTGAGAATGATGTGGCTTCATCTACACAAATGTAATCAAATAACCTTACAGCTTTAAAACCTTCTGCGAATCATGGGATTCATTTTAGAATATATTTATAATATGACAAATTGTAATGGCATGGAGTAAAAAGCCAAATAGTGCAACCGTTGTTTCTACCCCAGTGAATTTATAGAATAGCAATATTTCAAATAAATTCCTGAAATTACTTTAGCTATCTCCAAACATCCTGAGCTCCCATGAAGGTCTTGAAATGTGATTTTAATGAAGGGAAACTCTTCAGCACAGATCCTCAAGAGAACATTAAGGACCTTATCATGCCAGTTGATGTTAGGCTTCAGTAGCACATATTCCCATATATATTATAATTACTCAGAGTACCACAAACTCATTGCCACACAGAGAGGCTACAGATCTGTAAATGTGTAAAGTTGGTGTAACAGTTACTCCCACTCACATTTATGTGGAACATTTTGTTCCATGATTAATCAGAATTTACCTTACATCTGAATTCTCACGAAATCACAAGATCACATGAAAATCATTCTGTGTCAGAACCACAGGGGTTCAGATCAGCGTCCTGTGAGGAGCTACTGGCAGCTACGGGAAGGGTTCAGGTGTTTGCGACAACTGAACGAGAGGCGACTGATCCTTCAAAACCTCCCAAAGAGGTTAGCGTAGATGCTGCAATAGCATCAGTTATATCAGAACTGAAGACACTGAAGACTTTTCTCAGTAGAAAATATGTTGACTGGCTTTGGCTAGAGTTTGGATATTAAGTATTTTTTGAAAGTGCCAAACAGTTTCCAAAGACGGCTGTTCAGATGGTTCCATGTATCACACCATCTGGCCCGTCAGGTTAAATTAGAAAAGGAACCCAATCAAAACAAAACATCACACTTCAGAATAAAGTGGCATGTTCGGAATTACATTGTAGTTTTTGAAGAAGGTGATTAAACCTGTTTGGAAGATCAATATGTAAACATGTACAATACTGTTGTACTCAGTGCTCGGTGCAGGTACAATGGTACATAATTGTTTTAGATTAGTTTTGATGTACAAACGATCACTCTGGTCTGCGTGAGGCCGCCTGAAATGTTTTTTGACTTTTGACAAGTAAGGGTTGATTTTCCATGTCCTCTAGAAAAACAAAGATTTCTGAACTGATCCACTTAGTTAGGTTTAGGGAAACATCATGTTGTTGGTTAAAATTACAACTTTGTTAAGGTTAGGGACCCTTGTTGCCATGGTAACAACAATAAGTATGTGGTTATTGTTATAGTTTGAATAACAACAACATTGCAGACTGTCAGTTTGAAATTGGAAATAGTTATAGACCATTTTGTTGACCCATCCATCCAACCTGACCTCCTCCCTATGTGAACTGTGTTGCTCCATAAGAACGTGACCTTATGTCCTTCTTTGCTTCCACTATAATTAATAAGGCTGCTGGAGGGTTTTGTCACTTGTGCATAAACATATTTTTGGGGCACTGGCTGAAACTTGCTGATGCTGTCGTTCTTCTTGGGAGGACAGTCTTTCCTGTGGGTTTCATGCTGTGTGAAACCAGCCCGGTCAGTGGTGTTGCTCAAAGAACATCTAAGTAATGTGACTCATGGGTCAGTGGAGTGGGACAGTCTGGGAAGCAGCTATCAACAGTGGGACACTGGACCTCAAGCTGGGACAATGTACAGTACAGTGAGCAGAACAGGTGAATGAGTAGCCAGCCTCAGACTTCTTTTCCCATCAGTGCTGACTCACTGATTTCACTTAGGACAACATTAGCATCTGTAACCATAAAGACTTCCCATTTCTTTCCAGCTCATTTAAATGGATTAATAAAAATAAGCCTACAATGCATTTCATTGTATCGTGTTTTGCCCATTTCTTTTTACTAGTGGTCCATAGAGTGCCTGCAGGGTGGATGTAAACAACTGACAGTCCCTTTGCCCCTGCTCAATGTAAGTTTTACCCTAAACAAAATCCTGATTTGCCATTTTTAAATGAAAAACAATGCCAAATTCCTGCTTCTGGTCTGTGTCTAAACACTCTTAAGGGAAGAAGCCATTTCTTTCTTTGATCACTGGTGTATTTATTTATTTCTTTTATTTCTTTTTTTATAGCATCCATTACACAGCGTAAGCACACTGTGTGCTCTCGTATCCTTATTGAACAACCAACAGAATTGTCTCTTTTTTGTCTCCCCACAATGGACCTTTTAATCATTTCACCCAGCTGTGCATATTATTGCTCCATCCAGGAAACAATCGACACTCATCTGGACTTAGATGAAATATTTTATCTGAACTTACCTCGTCAGGTTTTCATTCACTTCTGTTGATCGCTTTGTAATCACTCCCGCAACAGGTGTTCCTGCTGCTCTGATCGTTAACGGCGAGAAATTATTAACTGTGCAATCATCTGCGCATCAGTTCACTGTTGCCTCATAATTTACCTCCGAGCTGACTTGTCAAGACACATTCCATCAATTTCACTGAAATACCAGTGGTTGCCTAAACACCTTTTTATGATAGTATTCTCACTAGCTCCCTCCAATAGGTTACTACTACTGGAGTAGGCAGTTGCTTGCTCTGGACTGTCAACAGTTTTCTGTTTCTATACTGACTGTTTCAGGCCACATTCTCAGACTCTTTGAATCCCTTTTAGTCACGTCATCGTGTGAGTGTAAATGCATCCAAGAAGCGTTCAAGGCAGATTGAAATCTAATTTTGTCGAAAAGAAGCATTTCAGCCAGATATTGAAAATAAATAAATGTAAATGAATCCGTCTATCCAATATGCATACGTAAGCTTTACCCCTCCTGAGAAATTACATCAGTAAGCACTTTGAGGAAATAGTGTCTAAACTTCCCCCTGTGGTAACTGCAGCTCAAATTGTGATTAAATTACACTGAATTAGCCTTTGTTCTCTGTCTCTGTTGATGTCACCAGAGATTTCAACTCGTACGGTAGGAAGGTGCAATCAAGGTGTTGACATCCAGTGAATGATCTGTGTAGGTGAGGGGGAGCCTGTGAAAACGATACAACTTTTGACTTGCATGTAATTCCAAAATATGATTCATCCATGTGTCTGTGTTAGCTTAGTTGTTAGTTACAGTAGCAAACACTAGCTCAACTGTTATAGTTTGACTAAGATGCTAGAATATACAATTTATTTGTTCTTCTGGGGTTTCTGGCAGCTCCAGGTGATCGCCACCCCTTTGGACTGGAGAAGAGCTGACCTCATTAGCATGTAGCCTGGGAAAACCAAAAGAGTTTGCATTCAAATTTTACGAGGCCAACTGAGACACAGATATTTTATGTGGATTTTATCTAAGTATGAAACACTCAAAATTACAAGTGCAAATTGGGCCTCTGGTTTCATTTGAAATGGTCTTCACCTCCAAAATTTGGAGGTTGGAGTACTAAAGGTGGAGGATTGTGTAAACCCCTTAGCACTGAAACCACTATTCTCTGAGCTATTAATTATCATGATAAATGCATACTCCAGCAAGCGCTCAGTGGTAGTGCTGCTTGACCTAAGCCCACCCTCGGATGTGATTAATCATGTCATTGTAATTGATAGGCTGGGAAATAAGGTTGCTGCGATGGGCTGTTTCTTGTTCTATCCTTCAAACAGAAAATGTTTAGTCTCCATTGGTGATTATGCATCTTCATGCTCCGTTCTGAGGCCAAAAATGTTTTATTTAACCTTTGGCTGGTAGTATTTGTCAGTAAGCATTTCCTTTACTGCTTTGCCAGCAGTGCTCAGTGCCAACTTGTAGTGAAGTTTCCAGGAGTAAATTAATGTCTGGTTAATGTCAAGAGATTGTAGTTGTACATTTTAGTATCTTGTTGTTCAATCTAAACTTATTTTTTCAAAAAAATATAACAGTATTTTAGAACCCTTTAAATCCATTTATCAAAATGAAGAATTTGTTTATAAATGTTTAAGCCCTGAGCAGCAGGATACACATCTATTTCAGGCATGGATTTACCATGTTAGGCACACTGATGACTTGTTTCATCTTTAATAACATGTCTTGTGTATTTTTGAGCTCTATTTTACATCATCTTATTTAAAGTCAACAATGCCCTGTTTTTCTCAATTAACAAACTGTGTTATGGCATCAGATTGTGCAGAGATCCACTATACAGTTAATCCTAATCATATCTGGTGGAGCTTTGTGAAGCTTCATTTAGCTTCTCTGCAGGGATGCAGTGTGGCGGACTCAGGTAAGCTTTGATGCATACATATTAAATTGTATTGACAATTCTACTGCTATCTTTCTACCAAGAGTATGCTACTATCACTAGTTGGCTTTTACTAATGCTACCACTATCACACTGTTGTCACTTGTGTTATTATTAAGACTATCTTCATTGTTACTTTTAATAATAATGCTATAACTACTACTATGAATATAACTACAAATATAATACATATAATATATAATACAACTATTGTTGCTGCTTTTGCTGCTATTATGGATTAAAATATCAACATTTGTAACCAAACAATGATGAATAAATAATGTATATTACAAAATAAAATGACCATACACTACCTAATTTTCTCATGATGAAATATAATATTCTGTACCATATATAGAACAATATTCAGTATACTCTGCAGAACAGTTAATTGAAAATATTTAATCAAATGTATGACAGGGGACTATACCAGCCCCCATATGCAGCCTATGGAGATGAAACTGAAGAGGGATATGTTGCAGCCGTAGATAGATTACAAAACAAATCAAATTGTGATATTTAATTAATACGCCTTTTGCAGTACAGTGAAATAAAGGAAGAAATATAAAATAAGCAGAACCATTACGATGCTTCAACGGTGAGGAACTGAGACAGTAGAAAATGAACAATGTATTTCGGCATCTTTTTAAACTCTGTGCCCTTAAAATACAAGAGCTCAGGCATTGGATCAATAGTCTATAACAAGGGATCAAAGCATTGGGATGTTGTTACTGAGCCCTGAAGTGCTCCAGTCTCCCTAGTATGTCAAAAGCTAAGTCATTATATTCACTTCACCTGTATCAAGTTCCTCCACCCTGCTCCTCAAGAGCTACACTAGTCTGCTGCTTTCACTGTTATGCCCCGAGGCAGTGCTGATGCGGTGAAATGTGCTGTGAAAATGCTTATGGGAGAATCCCCACAACTCTCTCGATCAATAGGATTTTTCCCCCCTTAGAAGTCTACACTGTGGGGAGTTAACTTAGGTGAATTTCATTATAACGACAAGCAACGGAGTAGTTTAAAATCTGTAGCGAGGATATTAGCTCTGACCTTTACTTGTATCTACCCATCATTTCACAGGAACAGACAGTCTCTGGATGATCTGCATCTGGATAATGTGTTGGTTAAAGGTCATGTTTGTTTACTTCCACATGTATGAATGTCACTGTTCGTCATTAAAGGAAAGCCAAAATAAAGAAATAAGAATATATTAAATTACCCTGACAGACTCATAAAATGATGTTAAGTGAGTGGTGAGACATTGATGTCTATCCTCTTGTAACCTGCACCATGTGTTTAATATTCAAGTGCAACTTGTGAGCTATAATTGAAGGGTTTGCAGGGTATTTTAAATGAGAACAAGTTATCAAAGGGTACAGGCTGTCAATTCAGGCTTGAATTGTAATGTGTTTTGCACACAGCAAAAAAGATAGGCTTGAATGAATTTGGCCTTTTTCCTCCCTGCTAATTCTCCTACAGTCTCACAGAGAATGATAGGGAAGAAAAGGCCAAGTCACTCAAGTGTTTCTTGAAGCTCAGTGGCAGGGACATCTTAAAGCTGATTTATTTTTACCACAGACCCTTCATTTGTTAACATGGTGTATTTATCGCTGCCCCAGAGTCAATAAAGTCACATTTTCTTTTACTTTTTGAGTTTTGCAGTTCACATTTTATATTTCGACTTTCTAAGAAATATATTCTTAGTTGTTAATAGTGTTCATGTAGCTAATATATCTTCATTGGTTATAATTTAAATGTATATCCCAAACACATGTTGAAAAATTGATTAGTGTAAATGATCAGGTTTGGGAAAAAGGATATAAACTGATATCATTGATTCTCCTCAGTCTTGTCCAAAAACTATTTAAAATGAGCCATACTGTTTCACTGGGACACATCTTTCATCTTTCAACACAATAAACATGGACAGCTTATTTTCGTTCAATCACACATATACTGTCCTGCTGCCGTAAACCCTCACTAGACCACCAAATGTTTATTTATACGCATAGTATAAATATACTATCGTGAAAATAGTCCTTGCACTATTAATTCCTGTTTGAGTAATGTTTGCCTGAAATTCATCCAAACCCAAACAGATCTCGCCCTCGGCTTATTTATTTACTTTTTTTGTCACCCTCTCGCTTTTCTTTTCTTTTCACCTTCTCTTCCTCTTTATTTTGAATGTAGTTATTATCCTTTTCTTTCTTCTATTATTATATATTTTTCTGTGCCCTGTTACTTGTGTCTTTTTTATGTTTTGCAAAATAATGACATCTGTTGTTGCCTTTTATATGTGTAAGCATGTCCTAATTCTCCACATATGCATGCACAAGAATAGAGGGCAAAACAATTAAAAGATTTGAATTTATACACCCCTTACATTTCATATTCGCGAGGGGCCAAATGACAATACTGGTACTGATCACTTATCTGGTCCAATACCTTTGTGGGCATGCACAAAAAATAGTTTGTAACATTTTAGTAGAACAAATTAAACAGTGTGATGGGTAATCCAAAATCTTTAATGTTATGTAAAGGATCAGATGGCTTAAATCATTATTAGAACATAACCAACTCTATGTTGGATTGAGAACGTGTGTTTTTGTTTGTTTGTGAATATGTGTACAAATGTGTTGTGTATGTTGTTTTTATGGCAGAATAACCAAACCATGTTTGATTGTTGGTAAGGGAGGGGAAACGTCTTGTATTAATATTCATAGGATATACAGGACACTTGGTTGCGCACTATGGAAGTTGACAGCACGTCTCCTAATGCCGGCCCTCAAACGTCAGTCAGCCATGTGCCATGGGGAAATGCCCACAAAGAGACTTGAAGCTTAGACACTATTTCCCCAAACATGCCCCTCAAAAGCTGGAGCTTCATCATAGTGTACATTTCCTTACACAAAAACTGAGGAGAATTCAAATTTCAGTTCAACTTAAGAAAAAAAATATATATATTTGTGGCATATTTTTCAGTTATTTTAAGCATCTGTTGACAGTAAGAAAAGCATAGAATAATCATAGCCTTATCCTTTATCTGATTAAGATTGCTTTTTAAAAGGTTTGCTCTGTGTGGAGGGTAAATGGATACTGGGTCAACAGACATGGTGTAATAAACAACCACTGAACGTGATGATGTGATGATGTTATGACATCCTACTTACTGTTCAGCAAGCTGCCCATCTGCTCATTTTAATCATATCAGACTCACAGTCAGAAAACATTCCTCGAGTAATATACGAAGCTACACTGCCGTACAGACGACAGTAAATTCCCCCTTGTAAGTAATAACAGTGGAACGTACACAGCGGCTGCGATTTAAACCTGCTGAAACAGAGCATTTCAATCAACTCTATATCCGAATATTGAAACGAGATCTGGATATCATTTGAAGAATTGTGCATTGACACTGATGATCAGAAATAACTGAAGTCACTGTGCCTCAGTAGTTTCTCCTTTATTAAAGTGCACTGGATTTGTAATGAATAAGATCAGCCTGCATTAAGAGTTACCAGGCAATCCTAAGATATGTATCACTCCACACCTTTTCATTAGCCAACGGCTTTTCTCACAAGTGCGTGCCACATCAAGATGATAGAAGAATGGCTGTTTGTATGGTAGCACTCATTTAGACCTAATCCTTATGGAACAATATGCCACTTTATGAAATTAAAACATAGATATAAATAAAACAGAATCGATTAGACTTCATCAGTCGGTGCTAATGTCTGTGATATTGTGTGCATCATGTGACATAAACACCTATGCACTGGGTGGAGCTGACGGTAAGCTGTGTTCAAGCTGTTAAGTCAATAAAAGTCATAACAACAAAGACAGCTGAATAAAAGCATCAAATACCATACGAATATGAATAACAAATGTAAAAACATTTAAAGTAATGTATTTTTTAACAACATCAGAAAAGCCCTTTTGATTATAGATTTCATGTTTCTTAAAAGCCCCCGATAACTTGTTCCCAAATCTTGAAGTGGAAACAGATCATTTTTTTACTTTTCCCCCGTAGCGTGATATTATTGTTGGCGTGGCTGTCACAAAGACAAACAGATTGCTTGCCAGGTTGTATTTGTTTCCAAACAAACTGCGCAAAAGAGACGGTTATAACATATTTTCTGTTTGCTGTTTTTATTGACCCAGTAGATCGATCTACTTGTTCAAAGCTGTCTACGGTCCAAAGCAAGAAACAAGAATTCTTAAGAACCAGAAAGATCTCAGTGCGATGATGAAGGCAGAGTAAAACACCCAGTAGAATTAATAAGTAGTCTGGTCTTGTTACTTACTGATCTGACTATGATGTGACTAAATAGCCCAAAAATTGCCATAACTTTGTTATTCAAATGTCACCAAATCCTGATTTGTGACATCATCCTTTCCCAACTGAGCCCCACCTACTTCGAACCAGTAAGAGCACACAGAATAACAAACAAACAAATTCATGTAAAATCACTATTTGGCAGAAAATAGTGTTTTCATGCAGGATCTCATAATTATATGTAATTCAAGGTCCTTTCTGACTTATTAGTGACATCATGTGTTACTGCAGGTGTAATGGGAAATTAATTTGAGCAATACCGGTCCTGGAGATTATCAGTCACAGCTTTGAGTGTCAACACACAAATGTAGCATAAGTGTCATTATCTGCCCTGCTACTAGGCTATGTTCAGTCTGTTTCATGTCATTCATTCATGTTTTGTGTTTCATTTTGTTACTCACCTCTCCACTTGTTTCATATCACTTCACTTCCTGTCTTTGTGTGTTTTCCCGCCAGTTTTGGTTGTCTGCCTCGCCCTGATGAGTTTCCCCTGTCCTTCGTTATCTCCGCAGTCACCAGGGGTGTCATTTATAAACGTACTTACAAAACTGGACCTAGGAGGCGTACCCCACACAAAAGTTGTGATCTCTAAAAACAAACTTGATGGGAAACTCTAACCCATGTGTAAGCACATAATGCTTTTTAAACTAAAGTCCCTTAAAAAAGCATTAGTTATTGGTAATAATTCCCTTATAATTCCCTATAAAATGCTTAAGATTAGAATAAGACTAAATAAGTGTTAATAATAATGTCATAAACACATTTATTGTTATATTGTAATATTATATATTCACAAGCACTTATACTTGTTAACAGTTTATAGACTGCTTAGGAAGGATTCTTTTTTAAATAATAGTTTATAACAGCAATACAAACACATTCATTGAGTTTAACTAACTTACATAAATGTCATTTTTTTTTTGTTGTGTGTGATGATGGAAAGTTGTGTTTTTTTAAAGAGTTGTCTTAAAGTGTGTTTTTGTGCTTCACCACTAAAACATGGCAGCCTAGTGGTTAAAGCACATACATAATGACCTTAACATCCAGACCCTTGATTACTCACCTGTTCCCACTTCCCCATTAGTCACTCAACATTTCTACCAACCCAGTTCCATTGTTTTTTTTGTTTTTTTCATTCCTGTTTAGTGTTGCTTCCTGTTACCTGTTAGCCCGTGACCTTGCCTGCTGTTTTCTGCCTGCCTTTTGTACTCTAAGCCTGTTAGCCATTTCCAATAAATCATTGAATCATTCCTGCTGCCTCTTCATCTGTTATCTGAGTTTGGTTTGCCTGCTGCCTGCTCTCCAAGCTGTAACAAGAAGTAGTGTGTTCTTACATGTATATGTTTAAAGTGCAGACAGACAAACAGTGAGCTTTTACGATTTATCCAATCACATTGTTTTAGCAAAGAAGACACATCCACAGAATGCATTCCCGTCTGCATGACAGACAGTCAGTGAAACAGCAAATATATTGAATTGCTAAAAGAATAAAACAAAAAGAATAAAGAATAAATCAAAAGTGGATTTTGAAATAAAGACAATCTCAATGTTTAACTTTAATCTGAGACAGCTCAGCATGAAGAATGGAAATGATTTTGTTATGACCTTGACCAACTAAGGCTTGGCAGGACTACACTTGAGTGGTATTGTGTGTACTGAAGCTTAAAGGAGAATCTGTCCAGCATGCTGACATCATTCACTTTAATACTTGTCATTCAAAGTTCTAATCAAAAGGAAATTAATAACATCATCATCCATTAATTATATCCATTGTCATTGTGCAAACTAAATCATATGTTCACACACTGACAAATACATATTCCTCAGTTCACCCAGGGCCAGCTTTGAATCACGATGTTTCCATGTTGTTAGTAACTAACTTTTAACGTTTTTCATTCAAACTACATGTATATCCAGCATGACAACTTTTAAAACAAGATCACTGCCAACTGCCCTTGTATCCACAGAGTGCACAGTGGTCCCCGAGGGACTGCACATCTTGTAGAAACAAATGAAGGAGTATATGTGTTGTTTTAACAGTCACTACAGTGCAAAACAACACCCACCTCAGGTTTTTTGGAGCTGAATTTCAAACTAACTTCGACCAGTCTGTTTCCCAATGCCGCTTACTAATAACAACCAGAGAAGTGCATCATTAATTCATGAGTGGTGGGGGTGGCAGTTGAGATGTGTTGATGCCTCAGAGGAGGATAATTAAACAGATAGAGATGTTTTCATGCAGTAAAGTACGCTTGCACCGCGGTGCCATGGGAGACGAGATGTGTCTGTCGATGCTCATGAGAGCCTATTGATTTAATACAACCCTGAAACTCACATGTATGTTGACTCAATCTGATGTGAGCTTCAAAAAGCCCAAGAGATGGGGGCTCAAACATGTCTTTCGTGGTTGTTTTCACAGAACCTGGTCTCGTCTGCGTGCTCAAGACCAAAGAGAATATTTACCCTGCTGTTCATTTACTGATATATTTGTTTACATTTGAAGAAAATGGAAATATTGGCAGAGGTGTAAAGTAAACAATTAGACCACCAACACTTCTGAACCGTTTAAGAGATGAGGACACAGGACATGATTTTCCTGATAACATTGACGAATGAAAACATTTTTCCCTTTTACTTGAAGTATTGTACTTAAAAAACAAATTTTTTCTTCTATAGTTGATTAGAAATGTGAAAGTAGGACTTTTTAATTCAACAAGGCTACTATTCTGTTCATGCTGTACTTGTTGTCTCATGAGGTCTCCTCTCCATAATGCACCTTTCAAACCCATACCCTTGATGAATTAAGAAAAAAGCCCTAACCTGTCTTAATATGTCACCAGTTAATGCCTCTTAAAGTTATTCAATGTATCTTTTAAACAATATGCACGTGCAGCCTTAACTGTAGTGCAGTGAAAGAGTGTAAAGAGTTGTTGGTTATCCACTCAAACACGTTTGTCTTCATAACTTCATGTATCTAAATATGGGCATTAAAAACTCATCCACACATACAGTACTTACAGTGCATCCTGGATAAATGAAACATTCTTAAATGCTGCAATTTTAAATATACTCAACATCTAGCAGATGTGCTATAATGCTTTAGCTGCCCCTAAGGACAAAAAACACATTACTATATTACATCTATATTGATCAATACCAGTGACTAAATGATTATTTTGATGGATCCTGGATTTTCAGTTTCTAAACTCACTTGCTGGCCTGAACTCTGCTTTAGGACCTAATCTATTAACTACAACACTCCGAGTGTACCACTCTCAATCCCAGCTGTGCAGCAATGGAGGACAGCATACAACCAGCTTCATACCCTATCAAAACAAAACCTAAAATGCAAACAATTAATGTTGCATTTTCATGACAAAATGTAAGACTATATTTTGCATCTTTACTTGAAATTCATGTTGAGTGTGTGTTCAAACTAGCTAGCTCTTACTTGCTTTAATGTGAAAATGAGACTTTATTGTGTGTGCCAATAAAAAGCCAGTGCAGTAGCAGAGTACAGGAGAGATAGGGGGAGACAGTGCAAGGGATTTGTGTTCGACAATAAGCTCTGTCAGTGATGTAGTGCAGCAATTTTTCCTGCTCACCTGTGGAGATTGATTTACAAAGATAAAAAATCCCTGTACAATATAATGTGGCCCAGTACAGCAGCCTTACAATAGAGACCTGTGTAAAACTGGAAATATTTTTCTTTTGTTGGACTGCGTCAGAGAAATGTTGTAATCGAATGCTTTCCTTTACATAGAAAGTAGTGCATGGTACAAGGACTTTCTGTCAAAACAGCATTGTTCGAGTATAAAACACACTCACTCACTATAATCTAAAACAACAATATTTTTGACACAACCCAAGTGGACAATTCCACAAAACCCTGGATAACGTTTAAAGACAAAGGTTTTTTTCATGTACAAAGCCAAGGACTTTAAAGTTCTCACTTTCTGAGCATGGTAGCTACATTTAAGGTTAGAGAGAGATCATGGTTATGACAAATCAACTATTGTTAAGGAGTAGTTGAAGTTAGGCACCTGAAATACTTTTGGTTATGGTTTATAAAGATACGGACATTAATTGCAGATCTGTGATGTGACACAAACCGTCTGCTGCATGAAAGTCAGACACACTAGATGCCCACCCAAAACCTTACTTTATGCATTGCTACATAAAGGAGTCACTGCTTCCTGCATTGAATGTTGGCATTGAACATACATTGAGGTGCAGCATCGTCCAATATTCCTTAGATGCTGGGCAATGCTAGTTGCATTGCTCCCATTTAACCTTAAGAAGACCGCTGAGAAAGAAATGGAGCCCTTACAGTTTAAAACAGCGGCTTAAATTTAGGTGGTAAGAAAAGTCAAATGATTGGAGGAATGGGGCATCGATGAGGTGCAAACCCTAAATGATTTAGAATGCTGAGAGGCGGACAGGAGCCCCAGAATAGGGAAGGTATAGCAAGGATATTCATTGTGTGAGAGCCGCTGCAGAGGTGTTTTCAAGCCTGCTACATTTCTACTGGCTCCCCAGCTGCAAGCTTTAATTTCAAAACATTTGTACAGCTACTGATTATCTCCACCAAGGACGTTATGTTTTCAGCTCAGTTTGCCTGTCAGTTTGTTTGTCTGTTTGTTTTCTCTGTCAGAATGTTTACAGTAAAACTACTGCCCTGATTTTCAAGAAACTTTGTGAAAGAACCCATTACTGTTTGGAATGGATCTGATGTGAGCAATAAAACACAACACTTTTTCTTTGTAGTTTCCTTGTAGTTTCCACATTACCACTTAAAGCTTATGAACACATCAAAGTCAAAAGAACGACTTCCCAACTCGGGAGATGGTACCATCCAAGGAGCATGTGAATGCACCATTAGCCTTGGCGGAGGTCTGTGCTCTCTGAGTGCCACTCTAGTTTTAATGACGGGTTTCTGTCCACTGGCTAACGTCTGGATTCCACTAGGCTCGTTGCACCGCGTTCTGACTGCGGCGCGGCCCCCTGAGCAATCTTGTCGCATGTCAGAAGCAGCTCAGAAGCGGCACTTCGCTTTGCTACGCTACAAATATGTGCCCGGTCGTATCACATCACTACAGCCACATCTTTAATTCATTACGTTCATAACTGGACTTTTAACTATATTCACTTTGTCTGTGCGCCTACTTACTTACTGATAGAAGCAAATATTAAGGAAAAATGACCAAATTAACTAAATCTGTAAGTCAACAGGCAAAAAGCTCAGCTTCTAAAACGCTCGCAGTGTGTTATGACACTGTGTGGAGGACGGAACAACACTGTGTCGCAGCCAGAACATAGCATAGATGTGCTCAGTGGAAAGTGTAAAGGTGTGTTAAATGGTGAGCCGATGACAGATGTAGCTATTGGCATGGATAAAAACATACCCCTCACCCACCACAGTACACTGTCAGCTGTAAAAGTGTGCAATGGATTACTGGCATAAAGTGTGTTTAAGGGATGCTCATCGTGGAAGGAAGGAAAGGTAGTATTTTCGAGAATCAGGGGTCACGTAGGTCCAGAGTATCGTGCAGAATAATGAACAATTCATTTCCAGAGATTCGTTTGAAGCTTAAGTGTTGCTAATAAGTTCAGGTGACAAATAATTGTCAAACTGCACAGTACTGTACAGAACATGTTGAGAGTCTCTTCTGCAGATTGATTGTTGCAGAGGCAACCTGAAAAAGTGCATCACCATTGAAGCTGGCAAAAATGGATTGTTGTGTTGCATTGATGAATTAGATGTGCCACGAAGCATTATTTTTCCGTGATGTGTTTCAAAGCAATAGGTTTAGAGGCACTTTGTCTTCGCTGTCTTACACCAAGAGACACTTATAGAAAAATATTTCTTCAGTATGACTCAAAATTTGATGGAGAATCATCTGAAACAGGGTTTTGAGGTGGGCTCAAGTTTTGCATTCTCACTCAGAGAGCTAATGGACGACAGGGAAAATTAATTCTATTACATGTTTTTTCACCTTATACTTTTATATTACTTAATCAAAGCAGCAAGTGAACAAAAGAGCGCATGTGTCCTCTAATAGTTCTGCTTCTCTAACCTGTCATACAAAAAAGAAACAATTCAAAGGATGATTTAATGGGAGGTACTCTGAAACTTTGGAGTCCTTGGAACTTTGAAAATATTATATCAGCAGCTTTAGATATTTTTCTTCTATTGCCCTTGGGGTTCAGACGCTAGATGTAACACAGGCAAGAATTACTCATACCTAAACGACAAAATAGCTTGTTTGTCAATGCCCTCTAAAAAACTGTTCATGAAACAGCTCAGATGAGTGTTTTCTCACCTGCCACTCCTCGTCTGTTAAGTGGACTGTTGGAACACTATAATCTCAGGTGTCAAAATCGCACAGTTTGTGCACCCGACCATCCACCCTGACAGATTTTGTTGCAGTATAACAATGTCACACTAAACATAGGTTTTCTTAATCATTTGAATATACGACTAATGCTTTTTTCTCATGAGGACTCTCAACAGAAGTTAGTGAATAGATGGAAGCCGTTAAGTAGCAGGGCGTCCTGGTACGTGTGCTCTGCACCTATGTTCCTACCTCTAATAGGGTTGTCATCTGGTGCCAAAGTAGATCTGGAGGAACTGCATTTATTTACAATTTCACAATACACGTCCAATGCCAATGTTCAGTGTTAATGCAAGTATTGAGCCCTTTATAGGATGTCGTAAAATGTAATAATTTTGTTGGTGGATGTGTATGTAGCAAATCAGAATTTCATGCAGGAGTGCAGAGTTTGAGTCGAACCACAGACTGTCAATTAACGTTCGACTTTTCATTAACCGTTACATCCAAACATTTAACAATTTAGTTGTTTAAACACTTGTAGAATGTTAACCAAGTATTTAAGTAGCATATGTCTAAACAAACCTTAACCATAATTGCTTTGCAATAACCACAATCTTTTCCTAATCTTAACTGTAGAGCAATGCAACGAGTTAAAAAAAACATCTGCATTGGACACAAAGAAAGAATTGTCATTGCACATAAGCTACAGTTTTGTAGGATCATCTGTTATTTATGTTCTACTCTCACAATAGAGGTGACCGTGCAAGGGGAGGGCCACAAGACTGATGGAGACAACCAAAGGCATCATTAGGCTACTTTTTTTGTAGCTCAAGGCTAATGTTACTTATTCTGTAAGAAGTGCTAAAAATCAATGCCAGTGGAGAAGCTTGCTTTCACTAGTGCTGCTGTAGCTCAGCAACACCTAACAGTCATATGATCCTCTTCTTGCATGTCTTAGCTGCCTCTCAAGAGTCCCCCAAAGTGATGCTGTATATGCTCTACTTTCCTTTGCTGAGTAATGGTTGCCTACAGCTTTTCGCTGGACTTGCTTGAAATAAAGGAAAGACGCAGAGTTTCAACATGATGGGGGTATTTAGCCTGGCCAATCCGATTGCATGCTGATGCACAATGCGTGCAAGTCTTGTCAATTTTTATTGAGTGACAGTGGCAAGAAAAAACCTTTAATGGGAAGAAACATTGATGCAGAACCTAGTTAAGGGTGTCATGTGCCTTTACCGGTTCAGGAGAGGGAGAGGGAGAGAGAGAGAGACGCAGAGCACCAACGAAGACGAGAAATATGACTAATAATAATAGTAGCAGTGGGCATCAAGCAGTCCCTCGGAAACAAGCAACATTTTTTACACCTTTTCCTTATTCAGATGGGATATATAGATACAGATTTCTTGTTTATACCAGTGTAAGTGTGTTAATAATGTCAGAATGAGCAACAGAAACCTCCAGTATCTCTAATTATAAGATAGAAAGTAATTATGCTGCAAAAAGAGTAGTCTGTCTTTCCTTCTTTATGGCTCTCCATTACAGCACTGTCTAATCTTTCTTTCATCCAGTCCTGAGACTTTTTTTAATGGAGTGAACTGTGTAACTGTGCTGTGAGTATGATTGGAAAGGTATACTCTTACAGCCCAGTCTAATTCCTCATGGAGGAAGTGTGATGGTGGTGCTGCAGAGAGCACGGCAAAGCCCGATTACGTGGCATTAATGGGCTTTTAATTTAAGTCTGCGCTTATTAGATGTCAAACACAAAAGGGCTGAATGGATTTTAGAGATGAGTTGAGTTAACCTGCTGTCAGCCGAGCATGACACCTGCTCCACTGCTATTCCCAGCCACTGAGGTGCCGCAGATTATATGAGAACATGTGCTCTGATCAAAAAGAAACACAAAGCCTAGAGTCTCGAGAATCTTTTGTTAATCCCAGAATAAAACGGGAACAGGTGTCGTGTGAGACGTGCCTTCACTACTTTGAAGTATGTGTCATCCATTAAAGCTCAAGGTTGTTGGTTAGTTTGCAGCTGTTCACATACTGTACCTTTTCAAGCCACATAGTCTCTCCTAAATCTTTCAAGTCACAAACACACGCTGAACCCAAGTTGACGCCTGTGAAATGCATATTTAAAGTGCATTGTTCTAGACAAAGTCATGGCAGCTTGACAGTGAATATAGAGAATAAAAGATGGCTGAAAGAGCATGTTTGATGACAATCATGGTGGAGTATACATTTGGTGTGCGCACTACAGCGGGCGTGCGAGGGAGAAAAGTGAGAACAAGACATGAACTATGAAACAGAATAAGTGATGAACAGGTTCTGCCTGCCTTCTACATTCCACAGAAATACTGATTTACAATGTTTGACTTCACTGAGGTGTTAATAAAATCACAACGTCCTCAAAACTGAAGTCATCGGTGACAATTAGTGATGCCATTATTGCAATATAATGAAAATGTGTTTACATCTTATTGGTAAGTAATGACATACTAGGAGAGCCAGAATATAAAGAAAGAGTTCATCAGAGAAAGTCTTGGTTTTAATGTGTATGAGCCGCAGAAAACAACGAGTGCGTTGTTGTATTCCACACTGGTCTCCGGATTCTGATCTGTTTGTTTTAGTATTCTGGTTTTGTATTATTCATGTAGACTTTATATCCTGCTTTAGGAAACCTGGATAAGCACTTATCTGACAATTCTCTGCCATGGGTGAAGCTACCTCCTTTCACTTGTAGTTAAAAACGATAACTATTTTCGCATTTAATTTTTTTTTTTTACAAGCACTTTATAAATCTGTTTAGAAACATCCTAAATAAATAAAGCTTTTATTATATACTGGAATTAAAGGGAAAGTCTGATGAATAAAATATATTGCTTCTAAATCCTCTAGAGTTGTAAGTGCAGCAGTTCATGCAACCGGAAACCAATGTGGGCTCATCCTCAACTGTTGAATTCATTCTGTAGAGATATGACATTTTCTGGATGCGGAGGAGTCAAAGAGAAGCCTGTTCAGAAGATCAGAGACCTGGTTAATATTAGAAGCACATATGCAGGGCTTTGAATAACCAGGTTTCTCTATGCTCCATGTAAAAAACCTGGAAACTAGTTTCCATCTATTAAGTATACCTTCATTTGCTGCACCTTATGTTCTGTACTTTTGCATATATGTGCAGTGTAGTTGCTCTAACAATTAGTCAATCAACAGAAAGTTTATCAATTAAACAAGATTTTTTAATAATTGATTAATCGTTGAAGCAAAAAATAAATGTTGCTTGTTTAGGTCTAATGCAATTAAATTTAAATGGCTTTGTTGGCATGACGTAATAATGTACTTTTCAGTTTTCATATAAATCTTTTTATACAATTCATTCACCAAATGCTCAAAGTGCTTCACAGAAGAACAGAACAGAAGAGTACCCAAATGTACAAACATTTGTTTTTAATAATAATTATTTTTATAATATAATAATAATATTATTAATATGATTATAGCTGAGATAGAAATTAAATATCTGGGTTTATGGACCCTTAATGTTGCTTTGCACTCTGGGAAACAGTGATGGACAGTTTTTACCATTTTCTGAGATTTATAGAGATATGAGACATGTTGATTTATTGGAAACACTCTAGACAGATTGATCAATAATGAAACAAGTCATTAGGGACAGCTCTTCCATATTACTCATTCAGTGTTCAGTTTAGCCATATAGCTAATTCAATACAAACAATACTTCATCCTTTATAAATATTTTTCTTCTCCTGTTTTGTTTTTGCTCTAAAAGCATTATGTCTCAGAACTAAACCATCAACAAAACAGAAGCGCATTGACCATCTTTGTTTCCATAAAAGCACCTTTGCAGGCGCATCAGACGAGGAATTGATTGGACAGTAAAATGTGTGGAGGGCAAAACATGAATCTATTGATTGCCTCTGCACACTACAATAATAAATTGGCTATACATTCCCAAGAGGTCTGTACATGTACACAGAGAGGTTTGAAGTATGTTTTGGATGAAATAAATTAGCCACGGTCAGACTCTGTTTCATGTCATAAATTACTGGTCCGATAAAACAAGGAGAGACAATCTACAAAACAGTCAAAGACGCAGCATATTTTCTTGTTTTGTTCTAACATCCACAGCAGCTTTACATTCTGATTAATCCAATTAATTTTCTTTATGATGGACCAGGTGGTTGAAAGTTGTGAATTCATAAAATAAAAAATTGTGGCATTTTTAAAGCATCACCTCACTGCTGAAGGAGAGTTTCAGATGTTTTACTTACCAGCTCACATTTCACCTTTAATTTCTATTAACAATCAGCTGTCGGGCTTAAAAGGCAATTGCTTGCTTTCATTTTGGAAATTTAATGGAAGATTATATGATATCAAAGAGCCTGGAATCCATTTTCATGATATGTGTGCAGAGGATTGGTTTTTCTGTGCAAAAACCGCCCGATTACATTTTGTTTTAAATTATTCTCATGTTTTCACTTTGAATGAAACCTCAAATTAGTTCTTCTGCGAATAACTCTCCAGCTTGTTTGGCTTCTTGAACCTTGTCAAAATGTATTGCATGACTTCAAATATACATTGTCATCACAGTGAAAACAAGGCTCTTCCTCTTAGTTAGGGAAAACTGATATCTTGAAAAGGCTTATTGTATGCTAATGTTGCTCTCTGTGTTTTTCTCAGAATATTTTCTTTGTCAAACTTCCAACATGTAATATTTCTCTTTAAGTATTGATAGCAAGACTGAAAGGAATTAACACAGCCCTGAGAGGCTGTGACTGTGGTTTCCCAGAGCAGCTGATCTGTGTTAATTTGAAGGTCACAGAGTTGAAGAAATCTCATCTGAATGTTTATATAAAAGATGCAAAAGCTTTTCTTGAATTAAATGGCTTTTTTCAGTCTGAAAAATATTTGCTCTGTTGATGGAATTAATGTGATTCTGTCACTTTATTCCTGGGGTCAGAGCGAACGACACGTCAAAGAGGATAAATGGGGAATCAAGGGTTTTGATCATAGGAGCAGGGGCAATAACTCCTTCTATAGATGTATGTACAGTCTCACAAGAAAAGTCCCCAAGCTGCTCGGGGGACAACATGCAGCCAGATGAAAAAAGTCAAAGCTTTCTGTGATGGAAAGAAATGAATCATTCATCCACCATTCACAATGCAATGGCAGCTAACATCAGTATTTTAAATTGAACATAGTGAATGTTATGTTGGAAAGCATACAGTAAATGTTGAAAGATTCAACAACCCACAAGTCTATCATTAAATAACCAAGTCAGGTTTGAACGGTCAAGTGTGTAACATGCCAACATCTAGAAATACAGAAGCCATGCAGCAGTTCACACTGTATACACTATATAAACACTATATACCCTTATATAAAGCCAATTTCAGCTGTTACTGCACTAGACAGTGGTTCCCAACCCAGGGTTCTCCCAAGGGCTCTTAAGACAAATACGAGTAGTCACAAGATGATTAATTGGATAGCAAAGCGAGAAAAAAAACACGCTTCTACTGTATTAAGTAGTGTTGAATTATTTCTTCTCTTTGTTTTAGTTTTTTTTCGTCTTTGGTTAAATAGGTCGTCTGTTCGCAAAAAGAAAGAAGCCAGATTGTACAAAGGTCTATGAGAAAGTAACCCTTCTTCTCAACTGACTTTTAAACTTCAGTAAACATTTTCCTGCTGAGTTTATGGTCTCAATCGCTATTTTTTTTCAACACAGTACAATGTTCCTTTTGTAAATGATGGTCCCATTTAGAGTAAAATGGATAAATCAATGTATGCTTTAGGGCGTGGCTACCTTGTGATTGACAGTTCGCTACCAGTTTGGTTCAGACTGTGTGCTCTCCTTGTTTTCGTCTTACAACTTTAACCCTTTCACAGAGTGTTTTCAGTTTATTTAAGTTTATTGTAATATTTGTATCGCCCACCCTCTTGTGTCACTTCTGGTTAGGGTTAGGGTTAGGGTCGCAACAAGACTTTGTTTCCTCTTAAGGGGTCACAAGTTGACAAGGTTGGAATGGGAATGGGACAATTTTATATTAATATCTCTACTTTTCTTCAGAAGATTTATAAAACTGTCACTAAAATGTTTATTTTGCATGACTACATACATTGTACATTGAATGCATTTGCACATTTGTCAAGACCAACATCCATCTTTACATTGATCCCACTTTTACATGTTTTATAGTTTTAATGTTTCTTTAAATATGTTGGTCTTGTTTCCTGCAGTGCTGTGTGCAAGCGCTCCGGGCCAGATATCACTTTTCCAAACATTATTCATTCATAAACTACAGTTTGTTCCGTCTTGTTGGCATTTAAACATGGATAACAGAAAGACCCAAACTGCAATCTGATGTTCCTCATGCAAGATTAATATTCTCCAAGATACAAGAACTGTGAAGTCATTTACTGTGAGTTTCCTCTCTAAAGTTACTTTAATATCAAGGATGACACATCTAAGGTCTATATGAGTACTCATCTAACACATCCTGTTCACAGTTAAAATACAAAATGTAAAGGGAAGTAAAAAAGAACCAGAGATATCAAATTAATGTTTTCAGCATCAGCACTTCTATGTAGTGCTACATAAACTGTAATTCAATTTATGTAGTTTTCTGGAGATACTCTCCTCTGTAGTCTTAAAACTGAGACTTTTTCCAGGTTGATTTCAAACTATTTCACAACTGGAGGTTGTAGTTGATTGTTTTAAGCGACTTTGTCTGTGTCAATCACCAAAAAAGTCCATTAATGTGCTTTATGTGAAAAGCAGAAGCTCTTTCTGCATCAGTGAATATTACTGTCAGGTTGTTTCAGTCAGCGTTTAGCTTTAGTGTCAGCAAGATATTTAATTATGTTACACCCACCAGCGTGTTAAACTACACCTTGAGAAATATTAAAAGTTTGTAAGGGCAGAGAGAATGATAAAGCTCAGAAGTGTCTTTAGTTCATGGGTATAGGTCACACCAGAGGACCATTAAGTTGTCAGTCTCCTAATTGTACATTTGCTACTGATGCTGGAGGATGTATTTAAAACTGAGAGGCCTTTTGAAAATACAACATAATCCTATACAGTACAATAACAGGTAGAATAAATTGGGAGTTGTGACTGGTGAGACGTGCATGGTTTCCTTGGAGTCCTCTGGAGTGGAGTATCTAGTAGTATATATTACACTGTGAGGTTACAGACACAGAGCAGGTCTGAGAATGAAAGCTGGACAGAGAACAATGGAACAGTGCCAACAGCTATGTGTACAGTACTTCCTCTGCACTAAAATGCTGCTGGAAAACATGCATATTTAAAATATATATTCAGGGTTCAGTGACTCCATCCATATTATCTCTACACTACAACAATAGTTGTAGAGCCCTGTTTCGACAAATCCCTGTGAAATCTTTTTTCAAAATGTTCACATTTTCAAAATGTTGGTGACCACTGGCGGTAAAAAGCTACCCTAGCGCAGCACAGGTGGAGTTGGGGGCAAGGTTCATTAATCACCAATCACATCAGTTGTACTAATCCCATTTAAAAGCAGCGGACAGATTAAATAGACCAGGAGGAAAAACGGCTATGGTGTTGACGGAAGAAAAACAAAAAAGCTTCTACCTCACATTGTAAGGATGTTTTGTTGTGTCTTTGAAGTGGCTCAGTAGGGGCAACAGTTTGAACGCAGATCTATGACAGGTAAAAGTTCACATTTACTCACGCTGAAAAAACTCAAAACCAGGAAGGCAGATCAAAACCGGAAAAATTATCCAGAAAGCTGTACAATGGTCAGGTAGGCAGAACATAAGGCTGGAAAACTATGGCTTGTATAAATGCTGCTGTGGCATTTCTCCATGCAAAAGTAGACATGAAGTAAAACAAATGACTGTTTGCACTTGCAGTGGCAACAAGATTTGATCTAAGCAGGTGGAAATACAAGCTCAATTCCATGATACAGTGATAGAAATGATGTTCAGTTATACTGTGAGCTATATTTGTCTTCACAGACTAAGCTTTTTCACTTCTGTGCATGTAAAAGACTTAAAATGTGTGTCTCAAGCTAAAAGAGTGAAAGTTGGAAAACCCATCTTATACCCATCCTATCGTATGATATAGATTGTTACTCGATAATGACCTGCTTTACTCAAATACTCAAATAGACTGTAGCAGACTCAGGCTGACAGAAAAGTCTGCCAGCTGCAATGAAGTGGGGCATTAGCACGTAGAAAGAAGGGCACCTTAGAGGGCACTTTATCATGTTTTCTCCACTGGAAAAACACCCTAGAGGGCACTTTATCACATATTGTCTATTGGAAGGGCACCCTACAGGGCACTGCATCACAGTTTTTCTCATATAAGGGCATCTTAGAGGGCCTTTCATCATGTTTTCTCTACTGGAAGAAAACCCCAGAGGTCACTTAATCACATGTCTTTGCACATTGGGCCACCGTAGAGGGCACTTTATCATGTTTTATCTACTACACTACTATAGGTAGATTCTAAAGGATTCGAACATGGGGGCATCAGGGGGGGCGATCACCCCTTATTTGCTGGTTAACTTTCATCACATGAATTAGTTTTAGACAAGTTCTTGGTTTGGTATCAGTGCCCTCTCAAAAACACATGTATTTCCACAACTGTCAGCTGTTCTGTCTTGCATACAAGTGCAGCTCTGATTGTCTCATCAGAAAACATCTGTAAAGGTGCAGCTTATTGACGAGAACATGTCCATGCACAGCACTGTGGAATGTCTTTGGGGATCCTGAGTAAACCAGATAATGTCAAACTGTCTTCGTGAACCTCTGCCATTGAGTTGAATTTTTAACAGCTTGAGTTTCAGGCTGTTCTGCATGCAAAAAAAACCCTGGTAGAGGCAATTTAAGACAAGTCAAAGACAGTAATAAACCAAAGTGATTATAACAGAGAAGGGGGGCAGGATATTGCTCGTACTTTATCATCTACAGTTGAAGAATTACTACCGTTTCTTCAAAGACCTTTCTCCAGTAGGTACAGGATGCAAAGGATAGCACACCTTTTTTTAAGGTCTCTTTGATGGTTTTTCTTTGTCGCCGGTGCATCGAAGGTTGTTATATTCATCTTCATCAAATGGACTCACTACATCTTTCACTCAACTGAAATGTCAGCCTTGGGATTTTATGTTTTAACTGACTCAATGAACACCTCACCACCTCAGTGCCAAACTTTGCTCAGACATATTTTATGTGTAAAACAATATTGCCTTCATTATTTTATCAAAGATACCACCTCTATGATTCACTCAATCAGTTGGTAGTGAACCACATATGTCACCATGGAAGTCCTTAAACTATAATCTCAATAAGTGTGTATACATACATATGTACATGTGTGTGTAGAAATTAAAGATAGTTATCGAAATAGGCTATTAGTTATACTAGTTATCTCCTAGTTATTCCTCAGTTTTGCCTCTTGCTCTAAACACTTAAATTATATTTTTTGTTAGAACAGCAAACCAAATGCATTAGTGTGGAAACATTAAATTTAGGGGTTGATTAAAGAGAGATTTAAATATGGCAGGTGCCTTTTTTCCATAAAAGATCCCATCTCTGACCCACTACCAAGTGGATGTCCTTTTTACACTACACGATCAAAAGCTTGTTTTTACATTACATTATTACAGGACATTTTGCAGACGCTTTTATCCAGAGCGACTTACAGTGAACTAACTACAGGGACAGTCTCCCTGTAGCAACTTGGGGTTAAGTGTCTTGCTCAGGGGTAGAATGGTGGCAGCCCTGGTATTGAACTCACAACCATCTGGTGTTGTATTTGGAAGCCGTACCAAATCAAATCAAATCAATTCTACTAATCTTAATTAGCAGCCAGAAGTGTACATACTTGTATATAGCCTATGGCACTTTTACCTGTCGTAATAAAATAAAAAATAAATATTATGTGCTAAAAATTCGAAATGAAAAGCTGCTAGCTAGACATGTTTAAAAGGCAGATTTATTTGACAAGGTGAATATCGTACTGGAGTTTTCAAGGTGAGACACTTTTAACATGAGTTATATGTGCTAAACCTTAACTTGATATCACTTGTGTCCTCAGCTCTTTAGGGATGTTTATTTAATCTTCAAAATCTGTCTTTCTAAAACATTGTATATTGCTTTTGTTAAGCCTGATGTGTGCAGTAGGTTTTCTGTATGTCAAAGCTTTTTCCACCAACATTCACAGATGTGTTGCACCGTAACTGCCCCGAGCTGACATATATTGGAGCCACATTCAGAAGGGTGACAGTAGTTTAGCTAATTAGGGCAGAAAATCATTAGAAGCATCTTCTGAAGAGCTACATTTTCATAACATTGAAAAAAATAGACCTAAATTATATTATGTATAGTATTTTGGCAATTTATCTGAAATGTTTAAAAGCTGGAAATCACCCAAGTGGGTCGCAAGATAATTTCTGGATGTAGCCAGATGATTGTGAAGGAAAAAAAAAACCCATTAATATTAATATAGTTTCCGTTAGAATAGGTTTTGTTAGTTTGTGAGACTTAAAGAGTGCGTGCACATGAGTTTGTGACGGAGGAATTCTGAAGGGTCATGGAGACAGAAAAAGTCACGCATTAAGGCCTTCAATGTATAGGTGCTAACTGTTCAAGGTAAAAAAAATAAATAAACTAAACTATCATCACTAACAAAGTATTTTTTATTTTAATTATTTAATCAGACTGTTCACAATAATCACTCAAAATCAGCAGTGGGAGGCGCAGAGGAACAGCTGTTTATGTGAGTTTGCAGCGCTCTCTCTCTCTTTCTCTCTCTCTCTCTCTCTCTCCCTCCTGTTAACTGTCCCTTCACTTCCCTGCTGTTTCCCTGCTGTCTGCAGGTTGCTTCAATGGGGAGGGATAGAGTTAAATAGAGCTTTCAGCCCTATTTAAAACCACAAAAAGCAAGCTAAGAAAGAAACTATGACTTGACCTGACCTGATTATTCTGGGAGGATGCAACTCAAAAAGGTTGAGAACAACGGGGTTAGCTGACTGTTGAGTCACTGATATTGAACCTCTCACCTAACCCTAACCCTAACCCAGTAGGTGTGTTATGTTCAAACTTATGAGAGTAATCTAACTAGGACAGTAAACAATTTAAGATGCACACTGCATAAATTGATTTTATATAAGTTCTGCCCTTGACTCTGATAAAAACCGAACCCTTCATGGTATCATCTGTTACTCCTCATGTTATGAATGGCCCAATTCTGAGTATTGATGACTGAGGTCTGGGCCATGCACTGCCCCATTCTCCACTTTTTTCCATTTTGCACAAAGGATACTGAGTTACATAAGGAACGGACTTCCATTCCCCCAGATATTCCTTCTATCAAGCTCCTCAAAGAGATGGGGACTGTGGGACCTCGGGGTCCTGGCTACCTCCTTGTTGTGGACAGCTCTCTCTAACTAGGTTTTGGATTATTTCAATATGAAAAATGTTCAGCCTATTTTGAAAATCATATTTACTGTGATTTATTTATTTTTTGTTCTGATATATACTTGTGTCTCTGTCAAGAACAGAAAACTAAAAATGTCCTTCAAGGCTTTTAAAAAGTGCATCTGAATCATGACACTTACTCCCACATACCAGACTACTTGCTAATAATAGCAGAATCTACAGCAGATACACTCAATTGACTCCCAAACTAATTATACAGTAATACCTGAGAGAGTGCTTTACAGTGAAGTGCTGACACTGGTGTGCTGCTTTCACTGGCCAGATGCATGTTGCTGCTTTATTGCAACACTTTTGTTAAAAGGAATATACTTCCATTGTGTTTTATTAAATGTCAGTTGGCATGGCTTTATATTTCTTATTCTATTATTTTTAAATCGCTAAAGTAGTAATTGCAGTAATAGTTATAGATGTTACCACTGAACAAGTGGCTTTCTCTTACAAGTTTCCAGGAAAAAGGATGTCGATTGGTATTATTTATAGGGAAGTAAAAGTATTCAATTGGTACATCCAATTAATTAATTCAAACGTATTGCACATTTTTAATTGGGTATCATGCCCATTTAATGTAAATAGGATTTTATATATATATATATATATATATATATATATAATAGGAGATTATCTACTAACAAATTACTTTTATTATCGCAGGAATTGTCCACTTCCTATTGACAGACATGGCAGAGAATGAACAAAGGAGATATTGATTAATTTCTCCTTGAGTGAGATCAGGATCATGCACTGTATCTTTATCTAGACTTTACTTAAAAAAAAAGCAACATACATTATGTTTTACAATCCCTCCGTTTCTTGAGTGATTTTGACATGTTGCTAGGTAACAGGTGTCTGATTCCTCTGGTAATATACACAAAGCAGACGTATATTTTTGCAGCGAGGTGTTGCTAGGTTACAAGTGTCATTGTTGTGAGTTTTTGTCACTCGGCGGAAAGCCTCTCAGCCGATCATGTCGTCATATGGCACCACCTGATGATCATCCTTCAACTGAGCATTTAACCTCAGTATGTTCAGCATAGCCACGTCAAAACAGCTTGTCTAACATGACATTCAAAAAGCTGAGCTGGATATTTTTTCACTACTGGGCGAAGTCTGCCATTACTAATCACAAACGTTTTTTCTTCAAAGGTTTAGGAATGATGTCAAAAACATTTATAGAAATAGTGTAAAGATAACTTAGCCAAATTTACAAGTGGCACGGACAGTATTTGACATGGAAAAGCACAGATGTAAATAAAGTGAATGATGGCTGAATTATACTGGTTGCTTCAGTGTCAGGGTCCTGGTTCACACTGTCATGGGTCCCTGCAACTTCCTGTGATTTTCCTGCTTTGTCAAGTCAAAAGCCTATTGTGCTCAAACATACGGTGGCGCTGAGAGCTCAACGTACTGCAAATAAAGAAACATCTTTACCAACTTGATGACATAAACGCAGCATTTACAAATACTGCAAATACAGAAACATGCTGCAAGAAGTTCACAACACAACCAAAACTGTTTCCAGTGGACACTAAAAAGTGAAGCACACAGCTGGAACACGCAGCACTTGTTGTTGCAGTTTGTGTATTATGATGTTATAGAAGTCAGCTACAGTATATCTCAAAAGTGAGTACACCCTTTAGATTTTTGCAAATATTCTGTTATATCCTTTCAGGGGATAACATTATCCTACTGAAACTTTGATATAACTTAAAGTAGTCAGTGTGCTGCTTGAATAACAGTATAGATTTATTGTCCTTTGAAAATTACTCAGTACACAGCTGTTAATGTCTAAACAGCTGGCAACAAAAGTGAGTACACCCCATAGTGAACATGTCCTAATTGTGCCCAATGATGTTGTTTTCCCGCCCTGGTGTCATGTGACTCGTTAGTGTTACAAGGATTCAGGTGTAAATGATAAGCAGGGCTGTTAAATTTGGTGTTTTGGGCACAATTCTCTCTGAATGCTGGACAACATGGCACCTCATGGCAAGGAACTCTCTGAGCGGCTGAAAAAAAGGATTATTGCGCTTCACAAAGATGGCCTTGGCTATAAGAAGATTGCCAACACCATGAAAATGAGTTGCAGCACAGTGGCTAAGATCATACAGCGGTTTTCCAGGACAGGTTCCACTCGGAACAGGCCTCGCCAGGGTCGACCAAAGAAGTTGAGTCCACGTGCTCAGCGTCATATCCAGAGGTTGGTTTCCAAAAATAGACGTGCGAGTGCTTCCAGCATTGCTGCAGAGGTTGCAGAAGTGGGATGTCAGCCTGTCAGTGCCCAGACCATACGCCGCACACTGCATCAAATCGGTTTGTATGGCCGTCGCCCCAGACAGAAGCCCCTTCTGAAACCGATGCATAAGAAAGCCCGCAAACAGTTTGCTGAAGACAATGAATCCAAGAACATGAGTTACTGGAACCATGTCCTGTGGTCTGATGAGACCAAAATAAACCTGTTTGGGTCAGATGGTGTCCGGCGTGTGTGGCGGCACCCTGGTAAGGAGTACCAAGACAAATGTGTTTTGCCTACAGTCAAGCATGGTGGTGGCAGCATCATGGTCTGGGGCTGCATGAGTGCTGCCGGCACTGGGGAGCTGCATTTCATTGAGGGACACATGAATTCCAATATATACTGTGATATCCTGCAGCAGAGCATGATCCCCTCTCTTCGGAAACTGGGCCGTAGGGCAGTTTTCCAACATGATAATGACCCTAAACACACCTCCAAGATGACAACGGCCTTGCTGAAGAAGCTGAAGGTTAAGGTGATGGACTGGCCAAGTATGTCTCCAGACCTAAACCCAATTGAGCACATGTGGGGCATCCTCAAGAGGAAGGTGGAGGAGTGCAAGGTGTCCAACATCCGTGCGCTCCGTGATGTCGTCGTGGAGGAGTGGAAGAAGATTCCAGAAGCAACCTGTGCAGCTCTGGTGAATTCCATGCCCAGGAGGGTTAAAGCAGTGCTAGATAACAATGGTGGTCACACAAAATATTGACACTTTGGGCACAATTTAGACATGTTCACTATGGGGTGTACTCACTTTTGTTGCCAGCTGTTTAGACATTAACAGCTGTGTACTGAGTAATTTTCAAAGGACAATAAATCTATACTGTTATTCAAGCAGCACACTGACTACTTTAAGTTATATCAAAGTTTCAGTAGGATAATGTTATCCCCTGAAAGGATATAACAGAATATTTGCAAAAATCTAAAGGGTGTACTCACTTTTGAGATATACTGTATCTGCTGTGGTGTTGGAAAATAAACGTGCTTATGATTATTATTTCTGAATCCTGCGATCACAATGTAAATAGCCGACTTCAATAACTTCATAATCCACAAACCATGTCAACAACAAGCATGTCCCAGCAGTATGCATCACTTTTTAAGTGTCCCCTGGAAACAGTTTCCGTTGTGTTGTGAGCTTCTCTATTTGCAGCGCTTTTTTAAAATGCTGCGTGTGTCGTGAAATTGATGTTATCTTGTGTCTTCACGTTGGTGAAGATGTTTTTTAATTTACGTGCGTTGAGCTCTCAGAGCTGCTGTACAAACAGTGCTTGAAAAAAGGGTTACTTATGCTGTTACAAAACACATTTAGTTGGTATTTCATCCATCCATCCATCCATCCATCCATCGTCTACCGCTTATCCGGGATCGGGTCGCGGGGGCAGCAGCTCCAGTAAGGAATCCCAATCTTCCCTTCTCCGGGCCACATCCTCCAGCTCCGACTGGGGGATCCTGAGGCGTTCCCAGGCTAGTGAGGAGATATAATCTCTCCACCGAGTCCTGGGTCTTCCCCGGGGTCTCCTCCCAGCTGGACGTGCCTGGAACACCTCCCTAGGGAGGCGCCCAGGTGGCATCCTTACTAGATGCCCGAACCACCTCAACTGGCTCCTTTCAACGTAAAGGAGCAGCGGCTCTACTCCGAGTCTCTCACGGATGGCTGAGCTTCTCACCCTATCTCTAAGGGAGACGCCAGCCACCCGTCTGAGAAAACCCATTTCGGGCCGCTTGTACCAGTGATCTCGTTCTTTCGGTCATGACCCAGCCTTCATGACCATAGGTGAGGGTAGGAACGAAGATCGACCGGTAGATTGAGAGCTTTGCCTTCTGACTCAGCTCTCTTTTCGTCACAACGGTGCGGTAAAGTGACTGTAATACCGCCCCCGCTGCTCCGATTCTCCGGCCAATCTCTCACTCCATTGTCCCCTCACTCGCGAACAAGACCCCGAGGTACTTGAACTCCTTCACTTGGGGTAATGGCTCATTCCCTACCCGGAGTAGACAATCCACCGGTTTCCTGCTGAGAGCCATGGCCTCAGATTTGGAGGTGCTGATCCTCATCCCAACCGCTTCACACTCGGCTGCGAACCGATCCAGTGACTGTTGAAGGTCACAGACCGATGATGCCATAAGGACCACATCATCTGCAAAGAGCAGCGATGAGATCCTCAGGTCACCAAACTGCAACCCCTCTCCTCCACGACTACGCCTCGATATCCTATCCATGAAAATCACGAACAGGATTGGTGACAAAGCGCAGCCCTGGCGGAGGCCAACATTCACGGGAAACGAGTCCGACTTACTGCCGAGTATCCGGACACAACTCTCGCTTTGGGCGTACAGGGATTGGATGGCCCTCAAAAGTGACCCCCTCACCCCATACTCCCGCAGCACCTCCCACAGTATCACCCGGGGGACCCGGTCATACGCCTTCTCCAGATCCACAAAACACATGTAGACCGGATGGGCGTACTCCCAGGCCCCCTCCAGGATCCTTGCGAGAGTAAAGAGTTGGTCCATTGTTCCACGACCAGGACAGAATCCGCATTGTTCCTCTTCAATCAAAGGTTCGACTACCGGCCGAACCCTCCTTTCCAGTACCTTGGAGTAGACTTTACCAGGGAGGCTGAGAAGTGTGATACCCCTGTAGTTGGCACACACTCTCTGGTCCCCCTTTTTAAATAGGGGAACCACCACCCGGTCTGCCAACCCCTAGGCACTGTCCCAGACTTCCACGCAATGTTGACGAGGCGTGTCAACAAAGACAGCCCCTCAACACCCAAAGCCTTCAGCATTTCTGGACGGATCTCATCAACCCCTGCGGCTTTGCCACTGTGGAGTTGTTTGACTACCTCAGTGACTTCCATCAGGGAAATTGACGATGATCCCCCATCAGCTTCCAGCTCTGCCTCAACCATAGAGGGCGTGTTAGTCGGATTCAGGAGTTCCTCAAAGTGCTCCTTCCACCGGCCAATAACCTTCTCAGTTGAAGTCAGCAGGGTCCCACCCTTGCTGTACACAGCTTGAATGGTTCCTCGCTTCCCCCTCCTGAGGTGCCGGATGGTTTTCCAGAAGCACCTTGGTACCGACCGAAAGTCCTTCTCCATAGCTTCTCCGAACTTCTCCCACACCCGCTGCTTTGCCTCTGACACGGCAGAAGCTGCCGCCCTTCTAGTCCTTCGATACCCTGCAACTGTTGGAGGACTCCTTCTTCAGTCGGACGGCTTCCCTGACCACCGGGGTCCACCACGGTGTTCGAGGGTTACCGCCCCTTGAGGCACCTAAGACCTTGAGACCACAGCTCATCACCGCAGCTTCAGCAATAGAGGTTTTGAACATCGCCCACTCAGGTTCAATGCCCCCAACCTCCACAGGGATGGCTGAAAAGGTGTGAGTTAAAGATCCCCAGGACAGGGGCTTCCTCCAGACGTTCCCAGTTCACCCGCACTACCCGTTTGGGTTTACCAGGTCTGTCCAGAGTCTTCCCCCACCCCTTGATCCAACTCACCACCAGATGGTGATCAGTCGACAGCTCCGCCCCTCTCTTCACCCGAGTGTCCAAAACATGCGGCCTTAGGTCAGATGATACGATTACAAAATCGATCATTGACCTTTGGCCTAGGGTGCTCTGGTACCACGTGCACTTATGAGCATCCTTATGTTCGAACATGGTGTTTGTTATGGCCATTCCATGGCTAGCACAGAAGTCCAACAACAAATGACCGTTCGGATTTAGATCAGGGAGGCCCTTCCTCCCAATCACCCTTCTCCAGGTGTCTCCATCGTTTCCCACGTGTGTGTTGAAGTCTCCCAGCAAGACTACGGAGTCCCCTACTGGAGCCCCCTGCAGGGCTCCATTCAGGGTCTCCAAGAAGGCCGAATACTCAGAACTGCGGTTTGGGGCATAGGCACAAACAACAGTCAGAGTTTTCCCCCCATAACCCGAAGGCGTAGGGAGGCGACCCTCTCATCCACCGGGATAAACTCCAACGTAGCGGCGCTCAGCCGGGGGCTAGTGAGTTAATTTGTTACAAAACACATTTAGTTGGTATTTCAGAGCAACCAATATAGATGACGCTTCCTATAAGTGCTCAGAATAATAGAAAGTATGAACATTAACAGCTCTAAGACAACTGAGCAACTTCACCTGCTGGCCAAGGCTGTGTGATACAGTAGAAAGCTCCAGAATAAGCGAATAAGTGTAACCTGAATGGAGATTGCTCTCAAGGTCAAGAATGAACTGTCAAGCTCACTTTATGATTGAAAATTAGCCATGCAAATGGTGCCTTCATTGTTCCAACAGACATAATTAGTCATGCTCACAGATGGAAAGTCGGCCCCTCTCTCTCTCTCTCTCTCTCTCTCTCTCTCTCTCTCTCTCTCTCGGTGCATGCTGAGCGGGTGCTATTTCGATACTTTCTTCTTGTTTATTTATTTAATAATGGGTTTGATTTAAGAATTTTAGTTCATTGGTGACAGTTTGATTTAGTTTACTTTTTGGTGCATTTTGATGGATAGTGGGAGACAAGGTCGGACACGGCAGTGTGAAGTCTCTGGCACGGATGAACGGGGCAGTTGCCATCTTCCTGGACCAAGTGGAGAGGGCACCCCGTCATCGAGACAGGTATTACGGTGAGCGGAGCATTTGTGCAGGTGATGCCACTCACTCTGCCCGTGAGTGAGTGGCAACCAAATCAAATGTCCCTCTGTTCATAACTGATGAGTTTCTCAGCAGAGAACTATCCAGACACAGGAAAGTTGTTTCCCCGGTAAAAAAAAAGATTCTGTCTGGATGTAAATCTAAGTTGCTGAAGCACGTAGTGTCTCACCGAAGACAGCTTTATATGATACTTAATAACCGAGATGCGGAGCTCAACCTCGGCTTCCACGTTAAAGTAGATGATTATGAATACGTGATATTTGCCCCTTCATTAGTTATGAAATGTTTTGGTTGCGGGGAGGAGGGACACAAGAGCCTGTCCGAAGCGCGGGGATCCAGCTCCGTCTGGTCCTGGAGGAGGGGCTCTTCGCCGGGAGTGGCCGCAGCTTTGGAGGAGGGCTCTCCGCTGGGGCGGATTACAAGCTTCTGTCCAAGGCCCTGGCCACCAGGCTGGGGTGGGCTATGGAGCAGGTCATCTACCGGGACCAGACCTACTGTGTGCCCGGCAGGTCCATGGTAGACAATGTTTGTATAATTCGGGATGTTTTGGAGGTCTCCAGCTCATTGGGCATTAATACTGGTCTGATTTCTCTAGATCAGGAAAAAGTTTTTTACCGGGTTGAACACAACTTCCTCTGGAAATTGATGGAGAAGTTTGGGTTGAGCCCTGGATTCATAGCTAAAATCAAGGTGTTGTACAGTGAAGTTGAGAGTGTGCTGAAGTTCAATGGTAGTCTGTGTGCTCCTTTTAGAGTGTGTAGAGGCATCCAGCAGGGCTATGCTCTGACAGGAATGCTCTATTTTGCTCTCCCTTGAACCTCTCTTCAGGAAAATACGCTCCAATTTGTCTGTTTTTACCTGGTTTTAATGGCAACATTGTTTTATCGGCATATGTGGATGGCATTATTGTTATTGTTAGAAGCCAGAGGGATGCAGACATTTTAATCAATATTGTGAATAGTTTTAGTGTAGCATCGGCAGCGAGGGTGAATTGGAAGAAAAGTAAGACCCTCACTGTCGGTGAGTGGCGTGGTGGTCTCCCAGTTCTTCACCAGAGCCTCACCTGGAGAACGGACGCTTTTAAATATCTAGGTGTGTTTTTAGGTAAAGAAAATATTGTCCAGGAGAACTGGGAGAACGTCACTTAAAAGATTTAGGGAAAGCTTTTGTAGCGTTTTCGTGTATTGGAGACGGGCTGTCGACGTTGAATCAAACCAGCAAACTTCTAAGTTATCTTAAAGTATTTATAAAAAGTGATAATGGCAGCAAAAAGAATACACGCAGCTGCGGCCTTATCAATTTCATTAGTCCTCAGCCTACGTTTATAGCGGATAGCTGACTTCCAACTTCACAGATAAGAGAGTCCTGTCCTAACATTTGTCAAGGCTATTTATGTCGTCTCCCTTGTGCGTTGTCTCTCGCTCATTGGTTGGCTGGTAGCCGAGTCCCATTGGCTCCTTTTGGTGCAAAGTCGTGTCCTTATCTAATTGGTTGACGTCATCTCCAAAATCTTCCAACGCACACGTAGACACTCCTGTATGACTCATTCTGGGGAAACCCCTTCCTGACTCTGATAACATTCAGTGCTTATACTCTATGGTTCTAAGTTAGCAACTAGCTATAAACTCATAATACTATTCAGTGTAATACATAAAATAGGTGACTGTTACATATTTGAGATAAACAACTACATGTCAATACATTTAGAAGTTTATTATATCACACTTTCCAAGTGGAAATGTCTGCTCCCTCAGATGTCTTTTAAAGGTATGGTTTTGGTTTTAAACAACCTTGTGGCATCCCAACTGTGGCACCGTCTGACCTGTGTAGACCCTCCCCCAGGCCTTTTAGCCAAAATACAGAAACAAATGGTGGATTTGTTTTGGGATGGCCTACACTGGGTGCCACAAGGGGTGCTGTTTTTATCCAGAGAGGAGGGGGGACAGGGCCTAGTCCACCTGGCCAGCCGAACAGCCACTTTTAGACTTGTTTTTACAGAAATATCTTACAGGTCCGGCTGATTTGGTGTGGAGAGACGTGGCCAGCTGTATCCACAGACGTGTGAGTAACCTGGGGCTGGATGCTGCTCTGTTTTTAACTGATTCTAATTTTTTTAAGTTTTTAAGTCTTGGGCCCTTTTTAACCATAAAAGGTGCCCAAAGTCTGACTCTCTGCACTGGTTATTGAATGAGCCACTGATCTACGGAGCCAGGGTGGACATCATCAGCAGCGTCACACCCGGCCTGATGGTGGCTCTGTGAAGATCCAGGACCCTGTGCCTGCAGCAGCTGGTAGATGCAGTGGGGCCGGCAATGAGCGATGCCCGGGCACTGGGCTCTCTGCTGGGTCTGAACTCTGTCCGGGTGGCTCAGAGGACCTGTAGCTCTGGAGCCAGAGGCTCACTAGAGAAGAGAGGAGCCTCCTCACTAATTACAGCCAGGGTGATCCAGACCCAGCGGACCCCTTTCCCAACATCTACTTGAGCCCAGGGCTGGTAGAACTGACTGGCCCCCTGCTCAAGGTCATTAATCCAGTAAAACTGTCACTGCACAGAGCCAACACAAAACTTTCTATACTAACTGTGTAAAAAGCACCCACAGAAAAGGCCTGTGCAGCAGACCCTCCATTGTGTGGAGCAACATACTTGATGGAGAAAGCGGAACGGGCCCACAGTGGAGGATTGTATATAAACCTCCCCTCAAAAAGCGGACTGCCGACCTTCAGTGGAAGATTTTACATGGTGCTATTGCCTCAAATGCTTTTATTTCTGTTATTAATTCTGCTGTTTTTAACAAGTGTCCATTTTGTAATCTTCGCAAGATTGTTTTCCATGTTTTCAGCGAGTGTAAGAGACTCACAAGTTTCTTCTCTTTTTTAACCTCTTAAGGGTTGGGGGAATTTACCCAAAAATACCTACAAACGACATACCCAAAGTAAATTGAAAGCTGCTCTTCAACCATTTGCACCAGATGCATGATTATTCAAAAGATAACTCTCTTATTGTTCTTGCAAAACATTGAATAATCACTACAAGTGTTTCTGGCACTGAGTAATAGTGGTCTGAATATACTAAATGTGAAGAAAATAAACTCTGCCTGAAGTTTGTTGTTGAAAAAGATGCCTGAAGATGGGTATAGCTGGTAGTTAATAAAATATTATTTGTATTGCTCATAAATAACTATTATATACCCAATTATCTCTACCAGTAGTAATGACACAAAGTAAGGAAGTACAAATACATTTCTTGTAATATTTTTGTGTTTTATTTGTATTTTGTAATTAATAAATACAATTATGAAAAAGATTACAATTTTTTTTTATCATTACTGCCGACGGGACAATAACGAGACCTAATAGGTAAGTTATGGATTTGATTGTGAGTGTGCTTGCTTATGTGATATGCCTACTGTACTTGCTGTTGTGATTTTGATCTCAAAACAGTTTATCTCACTAAATAGATGAGATTCGAAGCTTTCTAAAAACATGCGACATTGAGCAATAACTCCAAGCACAGCTGTAGTGCCTCTTAACGTATGGACGCCCGCCACCTGGTAAGAGGTTTTAAGAGCTGGAAAACACAATAGGAACATAAAATCAAGTATTACCAAGTTCAGGTTCAAATTTTAGATAAAAGGGACAAAAACTTAACTTATTAGACAGGTTTTTCTAAAGAGTAACACCAGGCGTTCACAAGCTGTTCATTTGGAGATATTCAAATTTTTATTGATGAAAAGGCTATAAATAATATAACTATTGGCCTTTACTATAAATATCTATTATATACCCAATATTCCCTGTCAGTAGTAATGACACAAAGTAAGTGAAGTATAAACAACATTTTTAATTTGAAAAATAGATATTTTTGTGTTTATTTTGTATTCTTTAATTAATAAATACAATTGTGAAAAAATAGTAACATTTGTAAAAATAAAACCATCGTTGTCACATGTCTAAAGCTTCAGCAGTTTATTGGCTACATGAAACGCTGTTGGCTCTGTCTGTAAACAAAATAAGAGGGCTGGCACTTCCTTATCAAGTTGACACTCATTGGCTCTTGATGGCTGTAGATAACGCATGGAAGCTCCTATTGGCTCACATGAGGTGTCAATCGAAAGGTCAGAGTTCGGCATCCCATTAGCAAGCATCAAAATAGCGCTAATAGCTTGATGTATGCCGTTTTTTAGCGCGTATCAAAGCGAAATTAAATGCATCGATCAGCTGATTTCAAAGATTGCAACAGCTGTTCGTGGGCTTTTATCAATGTGACGATGTTCAAGATGGATATATTTTTACTGGAAATGATCTATCGGACCTCTGCAATGTTATTATTATTACTGATTACAGGATTATGATGAGACTTCATAGGTGAGTTGACTCAAAGTTATGAGTTTGATTGTGAGTTTGCTTGCTTGTGTGAGATACCTGCTGTACTTGCTGTTGTGATTTTGATCTCAACAGCGTTTTGCTCACTAAATAGACGAGATTCTAAGCTTTCGAACGATATGTGGCATTGCATAACAACTCCATCATGGTGGACTGTAAACAACACAGGGCAAGATACAACCTCTCTGAAAATGCAAAATTATCACGGCAGGCCGTCCACCCGTTATGAGGTTAACATTGGTGTTTAGTCTCTTTGATTAGTTTTTACTGAGAGTGTCTTTGGGAGCTGCCTACAAAAAGGCAAACAAAGAAAAGTGGCAGCTCCTAAATTTCCTCTTAGGAGAAGCCAAAATGGCTATTTACATAAGCAGGAAGAACACAATAGAAAACAGAGAAGGGGAGGAGGCCAGGTCAGTGTGGCTCTGTAACATCAGGGCCAGACTCTAGCTAGAGTTCAGATTGTTTAAACACAGTAATGATTTAGAGACTTTTAAACAGCGTTGGTGCTTCCAGGATATTGTTTGTTTTATTGATAATGATGAATTACACTTTGCACAGTTTTATGTTGCCTAAAGAAAAGAAGAAAAAGATAATATAACTAAAGAACTGGTAGTGACGGTGCTGTGCCCTCCTGGTGAAGCTCATTGTTAGTTGTTCAAAAGAAGTACTTGGCATCATCACTGTCTACAACCTCCCCAGGCCTAAAGGAGGGTTAGGAGTCACAAGAACTGCATAGCTTAACACATTTAAATTGGCTCATTGTGGCATCATTTGTTCAGCTCCCAGCTAACTGAAAAATGTACCCGTTGGCCTTTACAAACTGTCAGTTCTCACTATTTCTCTATTATTCCCAATGCCAACATTGTTTGGTGCTGATTCTGACTCCACTACCCCTCCCTCCTTGTAACTGAGGCTTCATTTTGGTGACTTGCTAAGAGATCTAGTCTTCATGTAAGTTCCCAGGTATCCGATTGTGTACCATTAGTTCAAGTTCAAGTTATTTATAGTCACATGCACAACAGAGAATCATGAAAATAAATCTAAGATCTCAGGCTCCCTTCAACAACGCTCATAACTGTAAATATTTCTTTCAAAATAATAAAATAAAATAAAAGAACGTTCTTTACTGATAAGTGTGGTTAAACGTGTGCTCTTTGCACCTGTAACCACGCACAACAGTGATGTCACAGGGTCATCAAGGTCAGCTATTCAGGGGGTGTAAAATTACTCTTTAAGTTTCCCTGACTGAAATTGATTGATCTAAATTACAACATGCCCAACATACACCATCCTCAGATAATTGTTTTCCTATGAGTGGTAAGAAAAAGGGCCACTAGCATGGCTGTTTCATTTCACGATAGTTATGCAACTTTCAAAATAATTACTTACTTATTTGCTGCCCTGTGTGTTATTGCATGATTCATCGCAAATTATTGCCCTGAGATATTTTAATCATTTCAGATTATGGATTTGAGATACAACAATTCAACCAAATCAGTATGTAAGAAGATGTATCATGGAATTGGGAATCGAGCTCCCCCTCCATGTGCTGTGTTTGCACATAGTCCGTCTTTCTTTCTCATTGTCTCACTAACACACAAACACCATCACCCCCATGAGGGCGCTTTTAATGTATTGTTATTTCCCTTGTCATTTTATGCATCTAACGGTTGGTTTATTCCTTACTGAGATTTTTCTATTTACATTTGAAATCTCTCATCCATTGTAACATTATCCAACTATAATTAGCTTTGTAATAAAGAGCTCTAATTAATGTGATAATCACAAACTGATCAACAGCAATGTTCTTAACAATGCAGAAATCAACAATACACATTTTCCAACTGCAGAATTTTATACTGTATTGAGTTATTTTTATACTTTTATGACTCATCTCTATTAAGAGTGCAGACAATTTGAGGGCATTTCTACCAGTCAATGCAATCAGAGCAGACCATTACAGCTGTTGAATGAAATTCCTAAGGAAATCCCTCGACTATCGATCTTAGAGTACACTAGCATAGCATATGAATAACTGCCTGTTTTTGAGGTTGTGTTATGGATACCTACCTGATAAAATAAGTTTTCATATTTGAGTTGAGTCGAGTGGTGAATGGACATGAAGGACGCTTAGCTGTATTGTCCTCCATTGCCAGCATCAAAGGACTGGGGACTCATGAACAGATAAAAAGAATAGAGGAAATGCATGTGCCTGGAATATGTCAAGTGTCAATTTCCTTTCATTCTCAGCATGTTGGGCAGATGAAACATCAGTATTCAACTGGCTGAGTGAATCACACTATGAATGTAAGACTGTCCAACAGAGGAAAGACCAGCAGAAAAATACAGAATGGTTTTCAGGACCCAAAAACCCTCTCAGGTCAGAAATGGGTGTGACACATGTCTCCTTATTTTGTGCGCTGTAAGTAATCCTGCACATGGAGCTACTTTATTTTAGAGAAGTAGGTCTCGAGGTTAAAGACAACTGGATATTTTTAACTAACTGTGATGCAGCTATAGGCTACACTGTCAGGATGCTTTCTAAAGCCATTACTGGCTCAAACACACTCAGACTCCCTTTACTGGCAGGTTGAGGACACAGAGAGCCCACAGCAGGTTTGTAGATAATAAATAGAAAATTACATCTTATTCTGGCTCTGGGAAGTAGAGACTCAGGACTCCGCAAAATGTGAAGTAAGAAATATAAATGACACTGAACAAAATGTACTTATCGGACAAAGTAGAATGTTATCAAGGTGCAGTGATAGTCCAAAGTTTATAAAGTATATTTATAATTTTTAAAAGAATAAAACATTTTGTGCAATAAAGAGCTAATAAAGTTAGCTAGTTTCAGAAATGTGTCTTCTTTGTTCATGCACAATGCTTTTATTATCCCTCCTTGAATAATATAACTACTATGGATGTCAGCGCTATATAGAAGCCCAGTATTAAAATAAATTGAAATTACATTTTCATTTTTCTTCCATAACAAAAATCTAATTAAAATGTTAATGTCTTAATGTTTCTAAAAAATCTAAATACATCACACAACTCTTCTGCAGTACACTTGGTTAATAAAGCACAGAGTACTGCAGAAGAGTTGTGTGACGTATTTTTGAATTTGATTGACCTTCATTGAAGCTCACACCGGTCAGACATCTTTGTTGTGGGTTCTCATGTTAGAAATAAATAATTACTTCCAAAAACCTACATTGACAATTTTTGCTGTGTTCCATTCTGCTATGGTAATATACTGCCACTGGATTTTTGTTTCAGGGTCCCGTTCTCGCGAACGCAAGCGAGAAGCGACGGGAGGGAATTTCATTACATCAATTCATTACACAAATGTCCACTTGGACCCAAGGATGAACTGATTACAATTTAGTAAACAAAGGTCAAAGGTCATTGTGACTCACAAAACACATTTTTGGACATATCTCAATCATTTATGTGCTAATTATGACAATTTTACACAAATGTCTAATAGGATAAAATGTTGACATGTTGGACTGCATGGATGTAAACTGCAACTTGACTGGTTGGTGGAGGCAAACAACTGCAGGGCAATTGTTTTGTTTGATTTAAATTTGATTTATGTCCTGATTTTAGCTCATTATATGGATTTTTTAAATGGTAATAATAAATATATCAGGTGTCCTCCAGCTTTTTTTTTGTAAATTCCAACTGTCAAACTACTGAATTGCTTGCCATGGCTGCCTATTTGAGGTCATCACTGGTCCATTTAGTTCCTGGTAACCGAGCAACTCATTTCTGTGTGATATATCTAATACCCAGGCGGATCCAGACGGACAGCTGTGATCACATTGTGCATCGTAATCATCAGGTAATGTTCTTCGAGTTAAGATGCAGAAAAAATATGAATATTGTCTCTTTCAGATCGTGTCACTTTAAAAAAATGAATAAATACTTGAACTTGTGTTTTAGGAAATTCACACTGTCGGGTTCAGGGAGGTTTTCCACAGATCCATTTCACATTTTAGTGCAAGATCATGCACACACAAGTAGAATATTTGAAGTGATTCCATTTAAATGTTGGCATTAACTTCCATACACCATTAATATATATTAAATATATTGGTACATTTAAATGTCTGTTGCAAGGGACATGAAGCAGTAAATAAATTGTTTTTATTGCAACCTTAAATGGCAACATTTGAATAACGGCTGTTTCTCAAATGGCAGGCTACCCGGGACACTCGGATGCAGCAAGGCGATGTAAATTCATATGATGATGACTTGTCAGCTACAGGGCTTGAAGACGGGTCTATTTCATTTATGTAAAGGAGTGTGGGCGTACAGTCCACTCTTCTGCACTAATACTGTGGATTTGAAGGCCGAGGGAGAATAGGCAAGAAAAAGATGTGACAGCACACCAGTCAGCAAGGAAGTGCTTGTTTTACTACAGTGTGATTTAAATGTTTCACAGTCGACAAGAGGCTCGATTTGTCAATGATGGAAAAAATTAAATAAAAATCCAAACAGACAACCATAAAAAATTGCAGCAATTATGTTATGGTCTCCACCTTTGCTGACACAGACACATGGAAAAATACATCCTTATAAAATTATCTCTGCGTCAACTCGGCTGAATCAGCAGAGAAAGTCAGTCATTTTTCTTAGATGTGGAAATGTCTCATGCCTCCTATATACTGATTTACTTCAAGTTATTCAGGCTGTATCCTGTAGAAATGGAGGAGCACATTCAGTTGAAAACTACATAATTTAGGTGAATTTTTTATTAAAGCACAGATAGATTTAATACTCCAGTGTCCCCCAGTGCTTATTAAATCAGGTCAGTTTGAGATAATGGATCTTTAACATTCTACAAGCAGCTCTAGTAATCTCTTCCCCCTCTCCTCCCGCTCGACTCTGTTTCCTCACACCATATTTATTACAGGATGATTCAACTTTGGGGAAGGGGGGAGTGAGAGAAAGAGCGTGTGAAAGAGATTTCCAATAGACAACGTGTTTATAATATTAACTAAGAGCCCCGTAGCCTAACAAAAGGAGCTGCAGGTGCCAGAAGTGCTGATGATTCCAAAAAGCAGCAGAGAGTGAAGATTAGGGAAAGAATAGAAATTTCCAGTTCACACTGAGTCGACGCAGTCAATAACTCCTGACTGGGGTGAGACACTAAAGAGGAAAGTAAGGGAACTACACTGAAGTCAACTTTCTTCTTTGAGATCCGGGCAACACTTTTAAATCTATAGCTGTCAAATTTGATGTCAGTATTGATTTATGAGGGTGGCACACTGAAAAGACTGGCAGCTTCAAGGGATCTCACTGTTTAGCTATGCAAAGCTTGCTTTTAATCCCACAGCAGGTTTAGGCGCTTCCTGCTTTGTGTGCAGTCCTGGCTGCGCACAGCAGAGTAGCATAATGTGTAATGATTGGAGCATTGAACTACACATGACTAGAAATAACATGAAAGAAAGTTTCTCTCTCTAAAAGAACCTCTCCAGGGTTGCATTTTTTCCCTGAGAGTTCAAATGAAATATGTCAGTAGCAAATCAAGACCCTATTTGTTGTTGAAATTAGTTGCTTTTGAAGGAGCATATTTGTACTGCAGCTAAATGTATAATAAATAAAGGTAGTAGCTGGGTCATTCCAGAATTGGAGGACAATTTAGACATCAACACTTTTGAAAAATGAACCTTTTATTTTATTCTTTTTTGTTATGTATTTAGGAAAAACAGATAATAAACAATCAAAATAAGTGATTTGGCCAGCAAAGGCATCAAATGTAAACTTTTTTTTAAACGTTTTATTTGTTGTATGCCATGTTTTGTGCAACCCTGTGACACATACTCATTAAGCAGAAAAAGGTATTTTAAAAAACATTCTTCAATAGAACTCTTTACTTTACTTCTTTACTAAGTAAAGAAAGTCACATTTACATTAAATACTCATGCAGTTTTGGATACAACTGGTTTAATGTTAATTTAAGTAGCTTTTTAAATCGATCTTGTCACACGTTTCTTTTATCAATTTCAGTATTTAATTTGAAATATTTGCTCAAATACATTATGCATATAATTAATCAAGCTATTAAAAGGACATTAGTTTAAACTTTTGTGAGCTGAGAAAATTATTTAAAGTTATTTTAACAGAAAATTATATAGTAACAGGGTTGAAATTAGAGTGGTTGCGTAAAGTAACAGGGTTGAATGTCTACATTACTTTTGGTTGTAGATCATGACATAAATGTGACAAATAAATACTCAGGACCACAGAAATGTTGTTTGATATTATTCTATATATATTTTCCAATGAAGGATTAACAGGAAGAGTATCAAATCAAATCTATTTGTATAGCCCAATATCACAAATTATACATTTGTCTCAGTGTGCTTTACAGACTGTACAGGTTACGACACCCTCTGTCCTTAGACCCTCGCATTGCACAAGGAAAAACTTCCTAAAAGAAACCCCATAATTAAAGGGGGAAAAATGGAAGAAACCTCAGGGAGAGCAACTGAGGAGGGATCCCTCTCCCAGGACGGACAGATGTGCAATAGTATCAATGATAAATAAAAAACATGGCAACACAACAACAAACTGGATATAATCAAATATACACTGGACAAATATAAAACATGGAGGACACTGAAGTAGTCAAACAACTCTACAGTGGAAAGGCCCCAGGGATTGATGAGATGCGTACAGAAATGTTGAAGGCTTTGGTTGTGGAGGGGCTGTCTTGGTGGACACGCCTCGTCAACATTGCTTGGAAGTCTGGGACAGTGCCTAGGGGGTGGCAAACCAGGGTGGTGGTTCCCCTATTCAAAAAGGGGGGCCAGAGAGTGTGTGCCAACTACAGGGGTATCACACTTCTCAGCCTCCCTGGTAAGGTCTACTCCAAGGTGCTGGAATGGAGGGTTCGGCCGATAGTCGAACCTCTGATTGAAGAGGAACAATGCGGATTCCGTCCTGGTCGTGGAACAACGGACCAACTCTTCACTCTCGCAAAGATTCTGGAGGGGGCCTGGGAGTACGCCCAACCGGTCTACATGTGTTTTGTGGATCTGGAGAAGGCGTATGACCGGGTCACACGGATGATACTTTGGGAGGTGCTGCAGAAATATGGTGTGGGGGGTCACTTCTGAGGGCCATCCAATCCCTGCTACGCCCAAAGCGAGAGTTGTGTCCGGATACTCGGCAGTAAGTCGGACTCGTTCCCAGTGGATGTTGGCCTCCGCCAGGGCTGCGCTTTATGACCAATCCTGTTTGTGATTTTCATGGACAGGATATCGAGGCGTAGTCGTGGAGGAGAGGGGTTGCAGTTTGGTGGCCTGAGGATCTCATCGCTGCTCTTTGCAGATGATGTGGTCCTGATGGCGTCATCGGTCTGTGACCTTCAGCAGTCACTGGATCGGTTCGCAGCCGAGAGTGAAGCGGTTGGGATGAGGATCAGCACCTCGAAATCTGAGGCCATGGATCTCAGCAGGAAACTAGTGGATTGCCTACTCCGGGTAGGGAATGAGCCCTTACCCCAAGTGAAGGAGTTCAAGTATCTCGGGGTCTTGTTCGCGAGTGAGGGGACAATGGGAACACCTCGGGATCCCCCAGTCGGAGCTGGTGGATGTGGCCCGGAAAAGGGGTTTGGGGATCCCTACTGTAGCTGCTGTCCCCGCGACCCGACCCCGGATAAGCGGTAGACGATGGATAGATGGAAAATACATACATAATAATAAAAATAATACATTTAAAACATTATATTATGCTAAATTACACAAACACATGACATTTTACTATAAATAATAGAGTAAACTGAAGGAAATGCAACCCTGTTATTGAATGTCAACCCTGTTTCTCTAATTACAGTAGCAGGGTTGCAAATCAATGCTAATTAATCAATGCTAGCACAATGTAATGCTAATGCTGTCAAGGAATGGACACACTTAGATATCTAAGAAATGTTTGAAATGAATTTGTTTTAGTCTCATAATGTGAGTAACAGGGTTGCGTTTGTGCCACACTCCATTAAGAATGAAAAGATTGGAAATATATTAAAAATAAAAGGGAGGACTTACCTTTGGTCTACCTATGGTAGTAGCACATGACTTGCTGATGTCATTTCCTCTGTCATGTGACTAACATTTTTTCACTTCCTCTGCCAAAACTTTTTAGCTTGGCAGAGGAAGTGAAAAAACTGTTAGTCAGGGTAGCACGCCTGTTGTGGGACACACTTTCAGTGTACAATTACTGTTATTTGAAATATGTTTATGATTTAAAAAAAATATTTTACCATTACAAGAGACATATATCAATAGAATAATACCAAAAAAAGTAAATAAAAACCCTATATTAAATGTTATATTTGACATGCAAGTTGGTCACCAAGAAGCTGGGACAAGAGAAAAATGCTATTTTAGGGGTGTTTGAGAGCTATTTGATATTTTAAATGATATTTTGAAACAACTTTTTCTGCAACTTTATATACATTTTGTCTCAATACAAGTATATTTAACACAACAAGTGCATGGTTTAGCTTTTTGGGCATGGATTATTAGATCTTTTATATGTGGGACATGACATGTCCTCCAATTCTGGAATGACCCAGCTGCAAGCCCCAAATGGTCAGGCCAAAGAAAGAGTTTTGCAACATGGCATAACTAATTTAAAATAAGAATAAAACTTATATGCAAATTTAACTGTTTCAAGGTAATTTCTCCCCTCACTTTGTGCTGACCTCCAAATAATTTCAAGCTTGGCCACAAGCTATTTTGCTGATATGCTTCCAGTTATACATCTGCCCATGATAGTCTTATCACAGCTTTAGCATCTGCCTTCAACGTTGATTTTCCTCCGTCTGTCATTCCAAACTTTAGGCCTCGGAGTAAAAAAAGCTCAATCATCGAGAGATGGGCCTACAGGCCAACATTATGTGCAGCAGTGTGTGAGGTAAACACCCACCTCTACAGCCGGCAGCATAATTTTACCTTCAAAAGAGAAAGCACTCAGCTCTGGTTGTCAATGTCGGCAGATAAGCCCTCTGCATATTAACACTCGCCGCTGTGAACAGAGAGTTTTATCCTCTTTTGTTCCACGACAGCCTGGTGTGCTCAGATGGACATGGTGATGGCCACCCTGCTGGGTTGATTGTGACTTTCTGCACTTTCTGTATATTCTTCATATTTCAGAGACACTTTAATCTCTTTGAGTAACCTCTTCTTTTTTCAAGAATTCAGTGGGAGCCTGAAGTCAGTGAAAGTTAGTAACTTGAGTTTCACATTAATATCCATGAAACTTAACTTCAACTTAAAGTCATTTTAAGGGTGTAGTTTGTAGTTATATTCAATTGTACTGCGTTATTCTAACAGGTGCTTCTATTATTTAGTCTGTCATCTGATCTTTTTCATCCCTCACTCAATACATCTCTAACACCTGAAAACTCTCCAGAGCAAGCAAGTAAGAGGACCTTGAGTTGACACTGTTTTGTCAGCTGCTGTTTCCAAGATAAAAAGTGAATTGTCAAGTTTTGAGCCAACATAATTGAGAAGTCTTGGAAGAGCTCAGAATCACGGCGGGTTGATCATCTACAGTTCCATGACAACTGAGCAAACCCCATCTGAATGATAAATATCATGATATGAATGAAAGCTCCAGAATAAACGAGTAAAGCTCTTTATAATTTTAGTTATTATTACTATTTATTACTAACGTGACAATTTCTAAACATACAGATGTGCTGAGGCGTCTTTATGTTTTTCTATTATGTTCTTGTTAAGCTTTCTTGTATGTACTAATAGTTCATATACTATGAGAAGGCTCTTGCAGGTTTTTGTGCAATTTGAAGCGGAATATTTCCTTGTATTTCACTTTTTTTGCCAAAGTGTTAGCTGATAAGAAAGTAATTTAAAGTTTCCTGGTTTCCTGATAAAGTTAGTTGTGTCATTTTATAAATTTACTAGAGCATGAACAGTCTAACGCTTGAGGAAAAACCTAATGGGTAATTGAACTTTAGTGTTTAATAATTGGCAAAGTGTGACACTGCTATTACAAGTATTTTTAAAGAACAGATAAAGTTACAAATAGTGACTCCAGATTGCAAGACTACTTGCAACATCAAACCCAAAGCATGTTTCCAAATATCAAACAGGCCAAAGTATTCACTGATGTCTTTGCCAACAAGATGTATGTGATCAATGGATTCATGAACTGCAACACCTCTTTTGTTGTTTACCAATTGGAATGTCCCTGTGGATGTTTTTTTGTTGGCGGGACTAAACAGGAAGTAAAAGAGAGAATCACTCAAAATGAACACACGATAAGTGTTGGCAATGAGGAATATTTCATGACAAGGTATTATAAAAGTACACATTATACCATAACGAATGCGGAGGATACATTTTCCCACGTTTTGGCTCTTATATTCAGACGCATTTATTTGAGCCAGAGTATTCGGCCAAAGAAATGCAGAGGAGAGAGGCGGAGGTGTCTGCAGCAGGAAATAACCGGCGGAGATCCTCCTGAAGCTGAGCTGCTGAGAGCACCAACTGGGGGTGCCGTAACTCAAATAGCCCTTTGAATGATTGTCAGCGTGGGCAGTTTTTGTTTGAGGCTGATGGAGAGTCTGTGTGTGCGTTACTATGCATGAAAGTTTTACTCTTCACAGAGGTGTGCTGGAGACCTGCTGCAGGATCCCAAAGATAAACTTGAAAATACAACCAAGACCAGCATGTATTCATTTCTATGTGAAATGTCTTTGGACATTTAATTTGGAATTAGTTGTGAAGCTTTTCTGAAGGTCCATATAGCCTGTGTAGGCCTGTGATGGGTAAGTTCTCAAAGCCTCCTCATTGATCCTCTGTGTGATTTCTTTCTTCCTCTGAGCTCCTATCCACACACCTGTAGCTCATTGGTGCCATGTGCTACTTAAGTATTTTCTCTCAACACGCTGATAAAGGCTTTCAGCCCAAAATGTATTTAAACAAAGGACTTTAAAGTCCTTGGATTTTTTTCTCTCTTTAAAATTGCTGCGAACCATACTCACAAAGATCACATTTTCTTCTTATTCTTCTATCATTTCATAATTATTTAATCCACAAAAGCAACTATTAATTTTGTTACAGTTTCTCAATTAACGAGCAGAGATGTTGCTTGAGATGTGTATATCAGTTTAATTTATTTCTGCTACATTATTGGGTATACCATGCACTTATGTGCACATGTATTATGGGTGCTGCATCATAACAATAACTTGTAAAAACATAAAAAGCAGACATAGTTTCCACTACAGTGGATTACCTACAGTTATTCTAAAAAGTTTCAAGCTCTGCATCCGATTTTACACTTTACAGAAATGCAAATGCAATGCAAACTACCGGCTGCCTTGGAGCTGGGGGGATCATAAATCTATACACAATGGATTTTTGGAAGTCAATGGAAGTGCTCAGCAGTAATGCAAAGTGTATCGGACTTGTAGTGAATGGGCTAAAACATGCAAAAACACTGATATGGTCCTTCTACAGTAGTCTAACAGAGGCAGACTTTACTCTATAAAGACTTGACCCGCTGCTTTATATGTCGCAAGACACATGCTGAACCGAAAGGTAAAGTTTATTATTGTGTGTGTAACATTACCTTCCTCAAAGGGAACAAACAAAAAGCAGATTATATCCCTCATCTCAAGAGTAAAAAAACGATAGAATTCATACCACGCCCTGCAATGATGAAGTCAGTGATTCATTTGATTCACTGCCAGCTTTTGCATGGCATCCAGAGTGCTTTGAAAAAGATAAATTATTAATAAACCATAACAATAAAAGGCAAAATACAACAACTCATAAGTACCGGAGAGAAACTCTCAAAACAGTAAAGCACAGTGTATCAAGCTGAACATTTAAACTCAGGGAAACATGGTGGGAATATAGCAGCAGTAGATCAAAAAACAAAGACAGGAATACAATCATAAATTAGCAATACAATAACTTAAAAGAGCAATAAGATATTACATCAGAGGACGCAGCATTAACACCACCACCATTGCTTTAAGTAACTGCATGGACTGTAGGCTCGATATGTGCAGGTTAAACTAATTTAAACACATAATCATTACTTCATTTTTATGTTATCTTGGCCGACAGCTGTTACACAGCACAAGGCTCCACATTCTGAACCAGGACCGTGCACAGTGCAGTGAGATATGCACCAGTCAGTGATGAATGAAAGTATAGTGGTATGGCGTCCAACAGACCCGGCTCCTGAAATTTCATGAAATGAGCACAGTGTTGTAAAATTCAAATGCATGCTCCATGAAAAGTAAGAGAAATACATATCCCCATCACCAAAGGATTATGTGTGGACAGGACAAGGAAAGTCAATGGTTTGAAACTGAAATGATGGAAGAGGAAGTATGTCGGTGGGAGAGAGGGAGATGTATTTTCAAAGTCAAAAGTCAAAATATTTAACTACAAGCCAAACTACAAGTTCTCTACTTACTGTGAATGATTTTTTCAAAAGCTTTTCTCAAACAAAAAATGACAAAAGACATTTATTTCTTCATTTATTTAGGTTGAATTGATTACTTTGGGAATTCATACATTTATATTCCACTGTCCATTTTATCAAAATCTTCACATTAATATTTTGCTGAAAATGTCATCTAGACATCTGAACATGTTTTAAAGTTTAATTTAATTAAATTCACTGAATTTACTGTATGTGCTTTCAAACCTTTTCACCTGATGAACAAGATGAAATATACAGTCTAATATTTTGGGCAGGACACAGTAAAAGGGTTGCTGAAAAGTGTAAGCTAATGGCTTATCAGTTAGTGCAGCCCAGTATCTATTACCTGGGTATGTTAACTGTAGATTATTTGCTAAAACTGCCATCTTTTCCCAACTTTAAAGGTTCAATGTGTAAGGTATGCCAGAATTTAAACTCATAACATTAAAACAATGAACTAACATTATCATCAGAGAGTGACGCGGTAACAGTGTTGACGTCAAAGATGTCTATGTATTGTATTTCAGAGATATCTACTGAAATTAGCATCTAACTGACAGTTCCGGCCCGTAATGTCTCGGATGAATAGTGAGTCATTGTAGCTCCAGTCTGTCCTCAGACCAGAGGGAGAAGAAGTACAGCTGCCTGACTGGCAACATTACATCCATGATCCCTGCACGTTTTGATAGTTTGTTTTGCTTAAATCCAAAGTGTCAGAAATGAGAAAATTACTTGCAGCATCGCCTTGTCGCCACCGCAGAGTAGAGTGTGCGAGAGAGACGGGAGACTGACAGATCTTCCGTTAGCGCTATCTGAGCCGGATTTCTCTCTCGTCTCTGCTGCCCGAACCCAAGCCAACAAACAAACTATCAAAACATAACGGTACACAGACCGTACAGCCCCCAGTGCCACAGTAAACACACAGATATCTAAGCCCCACGAGAAGATTATAGGATAGCAGTGTTATTTAGATCGGCTCTCTCTCTTTAAACCGAGTTTCAGCAGTCTGGTCTAATGAACTGACAGACAGGCTGAGTGACAGGCTTACACAGGAGTGAGCAGGTGGCTCAGAATTACACATTGCACCTTTAAGGGTTCTTTTTACTGTTTAAAGATGGAATGGAGTAATTATCTGAGCAGAGAATAAAGTCACTCTCCCTCTGTGTGTGTAATCTGAGCATAGCCTGGCAGGCCATGTGTGCCTGTGAGTCCTTGTTTGTGTGTCCCTCTGGCCAGCTAAATGGCCGCCACTCTGCACTGCGATCATACAGCTCTATGAGAAACCTTAACGTTACATGCAAAGACATTGTTAAAATAAATGATTTCATACATCCAATGTAAGTTTTGGTTTAGCAAAATCCTCTGATACCGACTTTCAGTCTGGTGATCGGGTTTGAGTAGAGAGGCAGGATTTTTTAATACAATTAATGTGTGTTCCCACAGATAAACCTTGAAGTAAAAAGTCATTTTGCAAGAAAACAAAAGAAATACGATTTTTCTTTTTTTTTAACTAAACTTTTTAATTCTTCTTGTTTAAGCCACAATAAATGACCTAATTATAAACAGAATGCAAGTTCGGAACTGCTGTCACTCCTAAATTAATTGATAGGTCGTTTAAAGGTACCATGTGGAGTTTTTAAATACTAATGTATGTGTCCATTTTGTTTGCATTCAGTGCATACACACAAAGTGATGCATTTCATGCCGGTGCTTTAATGCTAGTAAAGCACCAGCAAAGGTAAGGAGGAGGAACACTGCAAGCTAGCAAGCATGGATGTAAACTATGTAGTTTTTAAATGTTTAAATGTTTAATTAATAAGAAGTTTCTAAGGCCTCAAGGATACAAACGTTTTGATGAGAAAGACTGAATGCAAAATTAACTATATTTATCACAAGAGACATCTACAAGGTACCTTTAATACATGAACTAACACGACACAACAACAAGGTGTGAGTTATTAATGTTCTGATGCAATGAAAGGCTTTTCAAACATGTATGTGATTATATTACAGACTGGGACTTAAGTTATCGTAGGTGTATAATATAGTATGGGAAATAAAATGACAGCGTTAAAGGGTCCATGTTCTTAATTTTTGTGACTTCAAAAGCAGGAAAACAGAACATAAACAAACTACAGATTCTTCTTGATGATTTAAAATAAACGCCATTGATGCATAACAGTCTTGCGGAGGCATATTGCTGAAATCTTCTGACACAGAGTACATATGTTGTGTTTGCTTTTTATTCTCATGTTGTTTTCATGTTAATCTCTGCAAACCAAATTTTATGCTCTGGTTGCTATGGAAATAAAGAGTCTTGGATCTTAGAGAAAGCGTGTACAATCCAGCAGGAACAGGCTCTGTGTTGACAGCAGTGTACCACTGGCTGGGTTAGCAAGGCACACAAAGAGCTCCATACAGATTTAGAATGGAAAGCCTATGTTACTGCTACGCTGCCATTCAAAATGTACACAGGAGATGTCGTCTTCTTTGCTCTGCAAACAAACAGAGGAATGCATCTCAGAGGACAACAACTAATGGGACACAGTGTGGACATGAGTGCAAACAATGTGTTGTATAAGTTACAAAATGACATGTAAACACAAGGAAACAAAAAGCATCTGATAGTTTGACATGAAAGCTACAACAATGAGGGTTTTTTTAATAACAATGGACCAAATAACTATGAAACCGTTATTATAGTGACAGACGTACTCTATCTAAACCCTTAGATTCCAGTTCTTTCCTTTTATTTCCCCCACAGTAGCTTTAGGTTTTTTAAATCATCTTATTCATAGCTGCCTCATGTGTACATTTCTGTAGCAGCTTGTTCCAGCTATTCAATAAAGGCCTTCAAACTTGTGTATTCTATGTTTTTATGACCGCATTATACCTTCAAATGGAAATATACTACATGTGTTATCAAACATTTTATACACAATTCAGCTTCATATTTGGTATTCTTGGAAGCTTTGGGATCTCGACTAGAGATTTAAATAAAGTGTTGTGGGTTTGAACATTGATTGCACATTTGTTTTTAAATGTTCAGATAAACCCACTGTACACTTCCTGTCTAGCACCAACTGGTAGACCAAACAGCGAACATATACACATACATTCAGCAGCAGTCAGACTATTTAGCTGAGAACAAAACAGCTGGAAGAAGAGTTGATATTGGAAGACACTACTCCAAATGAATACTAATGTCACTCTGTATTTGCTGGATGTGTAATAAGCAATTGTTTGCTAACAAGTTCACCCTAACCACAGGAGATAATATGTCAGATGTGTTTACAGATTGTGTGTGTGTGTGTGTGTGTGTGTGTGTGTGTGTGTGTGTGTGTGTGTGTGTGTGTGTGTGTGTGTGTGTGTGTGTGTGTGTGTGTACATTTTACAATTCAGCAAGTATATTTTGATAGATTTATAAATTATTATATGTGTGTATTTATTGCCAATTATTACAATTATTTTATTTAAATTTTGACTTCCACTGCTGCAACATGAATGACCTGATGAATAAATACATAATTAAAGCTGACTGAGGAGTTTGTTCAGCATTAAGGCAGAGTAACACTCAAGCTGTGAAAATCTTCTCCACGGTCAATAAAAGCAGTTTTAAGGATAATGTATTAGTATTTATTAGTATTCAATAGCGATTAATACAGTCGCTCTGATGCTCTTCTAAGTGCCATAAATGTCAAATTGCCAAATTTAAGTTGAATTGCCACCAGAGTTTGACCCTTATTATGCTGATTGTTTGCAGTGCTGTTAAACCACCCACAGTATGCTGATTTATTGACCTCAGCTACATGCATTTCATTGACAGTGAAAGTGATGTATAAGTACATATCGTACCTCAAGTGTCACCTGCACATCAAGCATCAGGAGTTATTTTTGGTACTATATATACAGGATATATACATACACAGATTATACTGAACACTATTAGGTTGCAGTTAGCTAAATCTCCATCATTTATGTTAATGTCAGAAAGAAAGAAGAATAAACATTAAAGGGCCTACGAAATGATATTTCGTCAGTGTTATTGGGCTTGGTATATGAAAGAGGTTGCATATCTATTGTAAAATGTGCCATATATATATTTTTAATATTGATGTATTCGTAATAAATCACGATCATAACAGCATAAAAATGACTTCCGCTAACAACAATCGATCGCTGCGCCGAGAGCATCCACTTCGGCAATGTTCGGGCGATGACGTCACAAGTAGAATACAGCCGTCGCCAGTGTTCGTCTGCGTTGAAGCATCCAGCAAAGACTGCTGTCAATTATTACGAGAAAGAACGGACAACAATCGATCGTCAAGGATAATAAGCACTCAGAGCCCAATGTGATTTTGATTTGTGACAAAATAAAGCAAATAGGCCACCTGTCAGCATCATCAGCCACAGAGAACAGTTTAACCCAGGATGTGCTAGTCTGGGTTAAACTGTTCAATTGTTAAGATGTGTTGAGATTTATTCTAACATTGGTTGAGAGTTCAATTAAGATGTGAAACAGTTAAAGAAAAAGGGAAACTCAAGCTGCTGCTACACTTTATTTTATTTTTCTAAGATTAAGCACTTTATTTTAAGATGCACAATTTTTCAAAAGCTATTTTATTTATTTTCTCAATTGTATTTTTAAATGCAGCCCGAGAAGAACATTATATATATCTACAGTATTATATATATCTGTATAGTTCAATGTTAAGTGACAATAAATATTGTCAATGTTTTTAAATTGTACTTTCTTTATTATAATTGACGTTGATACAGCTACTAGGCTACTTCAATATATCTCACACTAATTCATAACGCAAGTTCGACATGATGATGCTCCGGACCTTTGCTGGCGGAAATTCTCTCTAACTGGACCTCTTAGAAATTTAGTTGAATACCCCTGGTGTAGGCTAACAGTGAAAAATGGCCAGATGTTATAGTGAATGGTATATTCAATTGTATACTATAATGTGTTTAATTTCCTCAATAAGATCACATTTTGAATAACAAATATGAATTAATTGAGGGGGAACTTGATTGTGTATAATTTTCATATATTTTCCTTTTTCATGAGTATGCCTAAAGCCGTATTGTCTTATCAACAATGGATCTAATTACGTAGTGACAACCCCACAGAAAATTATCAGACGACTCAACAGTTCCCCACAACTCAGCTGAGCATGTTGGTTTCTTTCAGCTCGTTGTGTTGATCATACGGCTCACTGTTTTGGTTTCACTCTCACTCCTCTCCTCACTGTCATTTTCAGCTGCAGCAGCTTTGAGTGAAAAATATTAATATATCCAGTGTATGCTACCTGCTCAGCACCAAACATCACACAGACACAGCTAGCAACAAGCTTGTGGACATAGTGGAGAATTTACGAGCTAAAGAGACCAGAGCTAAAATAATATTAAACTTATATTACAGTTCTCATTTGCATTTGCATTTGTCCATTCAGAAGTTACATTTTCAAAACAGTTCACACACATGCCTAAACTAAAAGTCGGTTTCCAAAATGACACATTTTGTTTCCAAAATGCTTTAACGCTCACAAAAATGCAACAAACACAAACATTTCCAACAAATTCCACAATTTGTGGTCAAATTAATGTATTATTTAATTTCCAGTTCAATCTTAATTGGCGCACTATTCCTGTGCCATTTGTTGACATTTTACATAGTTATAGTATGTGCAAAAAAAAATAAGCAAGTAAGCATATACTGTAACAGCATGAATTGTATTTTCTTCTCCAGCGATGATTTTACTAGAAATAACAAACCCTGCTGCACTCTGCTTTTGAGGTGCCCTGTTGAAATACTGTATTTGTTTGTGTGGTTCTTTCACAGGAAGTAGACTAGACAAATTGGGACATTCACTATCGTGCAGTTTTTTTTGTGCATTCTTTCTTTACCAAAAACAATAAAGAATTTTCGCAAAAACTTAGAAATAGTCACAACACAGAAGTGGCATCTTCTATATAATCTTCTATGCATAAGGACTGATTGCTAATTTAAGAGTTGTGCAGGCAAAGACTATCAAATATCAGTATTTTTGGCAACAACTTTCTGAAAAGTAAATAAACAACACTTGAATGCAACTAATGCGTCCTTTAGCTTTTTATACCAGTCTTTAGTTATTACCTGACCTGTAATTACACCGTGAATTATCAGAGATAGCTGTCTTCATCAGTCTTTCCATTGAGTATCACAAGCAACCAGGTTTTAATTTAGCTCAGCTGAGGGGCATTTAATTAATTTGCCATAAGCAATAATGAGTTACATTGTAATGTAGCATGTAATCACATCCTGTCTAAAGAAAAATTGCTCTTGTGTTTGCCTGTGTGTCTAGATACCTGTCTTAAGCCTTGTTTTTCACCAAAATAGATTCTGCCTCTTCAGTTCCCACTTTGAAGTCTTTCCTCTCCTTTAGTTACAGTGACATGAATACATTAGGAAGAAAAAGTAGCAAACAAGGAGAGATTGGTTTGATGGCGGTGAGAGAAAAAGGAGTATCATACTCTGCATTGCAGACCCCAAATGTCCTCGGTGCACTGGTCTGTGGTAGATTTTAATCAGCTCCTCCTCTCAGCCACAGCATGGTATGCACCACAGGAGCAGTGGGACCCAGAAACACACACGACTGACATCAAGGATCTCTTAATGGCACTGAAAGGGGCTAATAATGCTGGACATCAATTATCAATAGAGGCATGGTGTTAACACTGATTGTTAACTGTGTGGCACCTCAAACCATAAGAGAACCTCAATAAAAGGCTGTATTTATTTCCACTCAAGCATGGCGGGTGTTATAAAATAATTATTTTTTAGTGGTTGATGACCACTTATAGTAGAAGCTGTAAATATGTTTGCCATGCAAAGCAGGCTGATTTTCAAAATAAATGATCAAACGCTAATTAGCCATAACTGCTCATGTTAGATGCTTACTGCTGGGGATATGATGCCACAATAAGAGCCATCATGCACGTCTCATAGTGTCAGCAGTTGCTGCAGTGGCTGCTTTGCAATCAGCTCAGAGTGTCGTCTGTGAGCGGGCCTTTGCCACACAGGACAAGCTTTCATCATTCAAATAATAAATGAAAGCTGGCTGCTGTCTGTCTCAGATATTTCTGCTCCGTAGTATCAACAAAGGAATCTCAAAGCATCATGAGCTATGGGTGGTTAAAGCTGCAACTGAAAGTTATTGGCCATTATGGGTTTGAAAAACATTAAAACCTCCGCCTTGAAAATTTGCCATGACTAAAATGCTGGAAAACCTTCTGCACGTCACCATGGAGATATGTGTTTTAGGAAATATGAAAGATTTTGTAGGTGTGGGAAATATTGTGCAATTATGTTTAAAACCTCTTACAGTGTGGGAGAATTTACCCGAAAATATCTACAAACGACATACCCAAAGTAAATTGAAAGCTGCTCTTCAACCATTTGCACCAGCTGCATGATTTTGGTCTCATTCAAAAGATAACTCTCTTATTGTTCTTGTGGAACAGTGAAAAATCACTCCAAGTGTTTCTGGCACTGAGTAATAGTGGTCTGAATATACTGAATTTGAAGAAAATACACTCCGCCAGAATTTCTTTGTTAAAAAAGATGTCTGAAGATGGGTATAGCAGGTAGTCCCGAGCTGGAATACACAATAGAAACATAGAATCAAGTGATATCAAGTTCACCACCAAATTTCAGATAAAAAGGATAAAAACTTAATTTATTAGACAGGTTTGTCTAAGAGTAACACCAGGCGTACACCAACTGTGCAATATGTACATGTACTGTACATATTATAATATTTATTAATAAATGTTATTTTTATCTATTTATAAATAACTATTATATACCTATATTCCCTGTTAGTAGTAATCACACAGAGTAAGTGTATAAAGACATTTCTTTCTAATATTTTTTTGTTTTCTTTGTATTTTTTTCTGTACAATAAATAATAAATATTATTTTGTAAATACATTTTATTTTGAAAAAACAAACCAAGGGAAGTGACGCATCTAATGAAAGAGGCGCTCATTTTCTATACGATGCGTGCGCCACCAGGACGCTGAGCTGGTCCAGGGTCAGTCTGTAACAAAAGAAGAGGGTGGGCACTTTCTTATCAAGTTGACACTCATTGGCTCATGAAGGTTGTAAAAAACCCATCGAAGCTCCGATTGGCTCAAATGAAGTGTCAATCTAATGCTGAGAGCCTGCGCTAAAACCAGGACGTGTCTGAACCGTGATAAGCTCACAAGATATTCGTTATGACTGTTTATGATCACACAATGTAAAAATCGATCAGCTGATTTTACAGATTGCAACACCTGTTCATGGACTTTTATCGATGTGACGATGTTCACAGTGGATATCTTTTTACTGGAAACGAACGTGTGGACCTCTGGCAATGGCTTGGGAGCTTCTTTTTCAAAATATTGCTGAAAAGAGGATATTTATGAGGCTTTATAGGTAAGTGGGCTCAAAGTTATGATTTTAATATTGAGTGTACTTGCTAGTTTGAGAAGCTGATTGTACCGCTGTTGTGATTTTCATCTCCATATTAAAATAGATGAGATTCTAAGCTTTCCAAAAATATAAAAAAATATATATATATAAAACTCCTGCTGGGCCCGTTGGCTGGCCCGCACACGGTAAGAGGTTTTAAGTTGCATTTATTGTTTGTGGGAGGTCTGACATAATGTCCTGTGTACTGACTCATAAAGTTGGTTTTGTTAACATCTTAGCAATTTGCCTTTTACATAGAGAGACATTACTTTTTAAAAGCTCTGTAAAGCTGCAGAGTTTATTTTCTGCAGTTCGTTCGCTAACAGTCAGCAAACCCTTTCAAAACACACGTAGTCATTTGATACAGTGTTAATGTGGAACGTGGTTGTTCATGATTAAGCTTAATTAGAAAGCGTTTAAAGCACCTAATCTTTAACGCCAGAACCTTTGAGAAAAGCATTGTTCCATAACACAGCCGGTTGAAACCAAGACAAATGTTTGTGGCAGTCAGAGAAGCGTGAAGGTCACAAGTTATTTTCTGCAAACATTCACATTAACATAACTTACCTTCCATGGCCAATTTACATGAGGTAGTTACATAATGATCAACAAAGTTACAATCATGAGTCAGTCACTAATATTGTCTCCTCCACTCCACTTTCCATTTCATCTTCACTGCCTTTGTGATAATAATGTCTGTTTACAAAAAGACTGTGAATTGTTTTCGTACCCACAAAAAAACACATCAAAAGAGAGACACGGTGGGTCTTCTCCCAGAAGTTTCACACTGGCAGCGGCTCGGCTGGACACATAATGGGACCTGCTGGTGTTAAAGTAATGAAAATTGCATGAAGCAACTGGCAATGGACATTGAACTCTACTGAGTTCAGCACAAACTTCAAGGGTAGCAGCTGCAGATGATCAACCAAAAAAAGCTGTCATTTTGCATGTGACATTTGATCGTAAGAAATGACAAACCTGATTCCAAACACGCATGGCAGGCTATGTTCCTAAAACGCAACCAATAAAACCTGAACTGATCAAGAGAATGTGAAGTGGAGGGCAGTATCAAATGATTGGTCTCTTTGCATGAAGCTGTGTGTTGTTCAGCGTAAAGCGCAATGCATTCTTTTAATGACTGAACTCCCTGGCTGATTGCTCCTGGATGATAATGGTGATAATGGGCCGGGTGCATCCTGAGACTCAGCTCAGCACACACATCATTGCAGCAGTCTGGCATATGACGTGAGATTCCCATGCCTCCTCAATATTTGTTGACCTTGATTTGAGCCTGCCTGCCTCCCATATATAATGAGTTCCTGTTTATTTTCTCATTCCTCCCCAGTCATCTTAAGTCAGGTGCCAAGAGGGACGAGGCAGGTGTTTAACTAGCCTTCCCCTGTTTAAGCAGGCTGATGGGGGGCGCAGTCAACAGCGGTGTTGCTGACCGGCTAGCTGGCTGGTGGCTGTCCCGCTGACTCACTTAGCTGATCGATAGCTAATTCCCTTAAATAATCAAGGGGCCTCTGCAATAGGAATGAGGTGTAATAATTGATTACTTTTGCTCTACATTTTCCCCAGTGACTTCACTCTGTACGATTCTCCGCCGCATTTTTCATTGAGCTGTTCACGAGATGCTGAGGTATGCGCCTTCCATGCATCACATTTGATTAGGGCCAATACGAGGATATAATTCTCCTTTGCTAAGGAATTTACTTTGGTGCAGATCTTGCTGAGCCAACCTTCAAGTCCTATCTAACTTAAACCCTTATGCAGAAATGCAGATCTGCTTGTTTTCGTCCCGCATGAGTTTGTTTTTATGACATTATGCACTTATAAATATGGTAAAGGAGCCACATGGCTTCTCTAGTTTTCATGTTTGGTCACACATCTCAAACTCCTGGAGACTAAAGGTGTCTGATAGCTTTTCTTGGAAAATAGACTGTAATAAAAACAATAATGTATGGAAGATTATGTTCAAGAAACCATGAACAACCATAAATCCTGAGTATCAAGATGCAGAACCCCATTTAACCGAAAATGAAATAAGGCTCTGCTTTTATTTTCCTCACAAAATAGCTCATTAATCTAAATCATCTTTTAGTTTATTTTGCAGAGAAACAAATTGTGCTTAAAGTTAGTTAAAATATTAAAAAAGCATATTCTTTTTTACAGCTGCTCAGCTGTGGGAGTCAGGACTCGGCTGAAGAGGAGAGGAGCGAAGATGAAGAGGACCAGAGGCATATTTTATGCCTGCCTTGCAGTTCTCATGCCTCAGATCTTCTGTGTGTCAGCCTGTGTGTGTGTGTGTGTGTGTGTGTGTGTGTGTGTGTGTGTGTGTGTGTGTGTGTGTGTGTGTGTGTGTGTGTGTGTGTGTGTGTGTGTGTGTGTGTGCGTGTATGTGTGTGTGTGAGTGTGCGTTTGTGTTTAGGGCAGGAATAGAGGGGAGCAGCCGAGAAATAACATTTTACTCTTGAAGAGGCACTTTGACTGGCACAAACCATCTATTGTTTTATTCTGTATTCTGTTGCTTGTTTATCTGGCAAAACCACAAACATTGTCAGGAGGACGACACATAAAAGAAAAGTGCAAAAGCACTGAGCCGGCAGCAAGTCAACACAATTGACAACCGCAATCTCACGAGTGAACTCACATTGATTCAGTTGAAGTGTAAATTACTTGGTTTGGACACATTTTCAGAGGCGGAGGATGCCTACAGTCTCTCTAGGATCACTAAGGTTGCTTTTATGTCTGTTTTAATATGTACTCACACTCAGTGATGGATTTAATCCGTACTGGGTAATCAATCAGTAAAGTGTTCAGTAATATCATACAAATATTAGCCTTGTGCGGCATCTATCGTCCCTGACAGTTTTTACAATAAATATGTTGAACAAAGGACTTGTTTCTCTCACCTCACTCTCCATTTGACAGCTGATCTTGAGTTGTTCCATCATATCACATAATCTTCATCAGCAAATGAAGTTTGGCCAGTTTACTTTATATTTCTCCTCTAACAGCATCTCCTGGCTCAATGTCCGTCCTTATTATCATACAATTTTATATAGATATAATACTACATTGTAATCAGTGGCGGCCGTGCATTTCACACCTAGGCCTTCAGTGATGTCCTACACAGTCCTGCCTGAATTATTCCACCTCTTAATACCATCATTATGACGCAATGGCTCTAGAAACTATACATTTAGACAGAAACGTTGCGTCACCCTAACAACAGAGTTATATTAATATTTACGAAACATTTAGTTGTAAATAGCAGGTATTCCCAGCAGTACAATGTGCAATGCCTCTCGGAGGCTGTGAGCCGGGGTACCGCTCGTAGTAGTATTTGAAAGTGGCGGACCCTTTTCCCAGCTGTGATAGGCTCGCTAGCGTCGAGGTTGGCCGTTCTCTTCTCACGATGTCTATCTTTTCTTGAAAAGTTTGTCTTGAAAATGGCGTTGTAATTATATCTGCGACCTAATCGATTTCTCTTCTCCTCCTTCAGCCATTGTGGGTTGAAAAAAAGCAGCTTGTAGAAATCTACACAAATTAGCTTGTTCAAAGTGCGTATCCAATCAAAAGACGTAGACGTGCTGACGTTATCGTACGCCTGCTAGCTAGTCTCGGTGTCGCCAACTCGAAATCTGATTGGTTAACGCCACAGTTTTGTTTCCGTTCACTTTAAGCTACAGGCGCCCGCACTGTTGATTCTGAAGGCCTAAGGGCAGATCTCTTGGACCTGGCAACACATGATGGCTGAAATATGATTGGATAAAAGCTCTAACATAAAGGCCAGCCCTCCAAATCTCGAACTGAGGCTGGAAGCAGCGCAACCAAGAGGAAAGCTATGAAATGAAGAGAATAGACTATGGGGAATAATTGAATACATATTTGTGGAAAAAATATATAAAAATTAAATTTATATTCTGATGATGTTTAGGCCAGCAGAGAAGGCCTTGCTGGCCCTGACGGCCCACCACTGATTGTAATAGACATAAGCATTGTATTAATCCCACTTAAATGCTGAAATGTTGTAACAATGTATGTATCTATTTGTTGGGTTGTGTATTCATTATATATTTGGTTTTTGACATTGTGAGTTGGTGTTATGATTTGAATGTGATTTTTGAGGTGCCCTGTGGAGTTTTCATGTAAACAAACATAAATTATGTTCAGTGTTTCTCACCAAAACTCACTGTGTATCCTTGAGGTCTAACAAAGTTTAGCGCAATTCCTTCTTCATTAAACATTTGTAAACATTTGTTTTTATGCCTCTGTCCCGGAGACCGCCATGGCCTGAGGCATTATGTTTTCTCCAAAGACACTCCAAAGGGTACCTTTAATGTGATGTGTGAATTTTCATGGAGCCAATGGTGACCCTAATTGATGAAAAGAAATTGAGTCGATGTCCAAGAATCCAAGACATCTTAATATTTGAGATTTAAAGTTAATTTAATTTAATTTTAATGACAACTTTGCAAACTCCATCTGCTGATTAAGATCATGTGATCAGAAAATGCTACAAATCAGCTACTTAATGAACATTGAGGTGAGATTATTTTATCAACTGCTTTTTCCAAGGTCAAGAATGAAATTTGTAATAAATAATAATTGCTTGATAATTGTAGCTATTCTACAGAATGAGATGTCATTTGTTGCTTATTTAGATTAAGACTATAACCGGACTTGAAATGTTCCTTTCATCAGTTTCCGATTAAGTCAGCTCAAGACACTCGACAAGAATAGGTCTTGTTTGACTCTCCTCACCGTATAATTATTTACTTCCTCTAATCAGGCCGCTTTGCAGCATTTGAGCTGGAAAGCCTCCAAAACAGCAGATTTCCCTTCATTTAAATAGACAGAGCTGCAGCTGTTGACCGGTGACCATTCTGCCTTTGAATACTTTCCCTTAAAATCCATCCAATTTAATCTTGAATTAATTCAATTGCCTTTGTTCATTAGCATTTCACTTGCTGACTTCCGGACTTTACATATTATTTAACATTATAGTTATAGGTGTCTGCTGCAAAGCAAATGAATGCTGCCACCGAGTTAAACTGGTATTTTCTGTTCAGATCATCAGTAGGCACTTAATTCATTATTAGTGTACATATAACTTGATACACCTTGATACACCTTGACAAGCACATACTTTGAAGTTGAATCCAAGCCAAAAGCATCTACCCAGCCACCACCCTGTCTGTATTGTGCTGTTTTCATCTCAGGCTGTCACCTGTTTCCTCAAATCTCCATCATAATCCCCTGTACACCGATTTAATACTTCCTCCAGGTTGTTGTTTGCTGGCTGTGAGACTAAGATTTCCAGCAATAATGATGTAAATATTGAACATTTAGACCTACACTACCAACATCTGTTCGCAAAACACTTTTAGGATTAGGCTGCACAAACTGTTCACAGGAACTTGATAGGCAATATTCTGCCTTTTCGCCTGAGCTGTAAATAGATTCTGTTGAGGCTGTGGTGGAACTGCGGGAGCTAAATTGATTAGCTTTCATTTTAGAGTCACACATTTGTACAGTCCAGTATCAATATACAGCTTGGTTAAACCTGGATTAACGTTTTTTTTGGTCACACAGGGGCAGTGGAAACAATGTGGAAACACAACACTGAACTTATTTTATTGATGTAAGTTTATATGGGGAACTAAATGACGAAACTGTTAAGTATATACAAATCCTGGCGATTATCATCATGGACCATGTTCCTGGTGTCCTGGTGAACATATGTCCAATACTCACTTTTTTTTTTTCAAGCTGTTTTTTGGTCTATGCCAACTCCTGAGGTCTATGCCAACTACAGCAAAATGCTTCATTATATAATAACTTTATTTATATAGCAGCTTTAAAAACAGAGTTTACGATCTACTTTGACAGACAAAGCAAACGCAGGATACAAGACAATATAACAACAGAAAGACAAACAGTGAGGCCCAACTAGTAAAACTAATTTAAGGTAAAATTAAGACAAGGGAAGCAAAGACATAGTAGAGAGAAGACAAATGATGATGAAAGATAAAAACAATAAAAAAATTGCCATTAAAATAAATACAGATACAAAGTAATAAAAAGAACACATCATATAAAAGTAAGTCTATGAAAAATGTGTTACAAGTAGTGCTCTAGATGATGACAATAACGTCTAATTGCATGTCGGTTGACATTATAACACAGACACTTCTCACTATTACTCTGCTGCCTCAGCTCCTTCCACCACCTCAAACTCCTCCTTATGTGATATTTATGTTTACATTGTTGAATCATATGTTTTAATGTTGAAGCAAGACTTTTGGAAAATCCCTTATTCTTTCCAGAGAGGAGGTTGTTTAACATCTAAACATTTTTATTCACAGGCCTGGTTATCATCTCTGTAATAGGGAGCAGGGTCGGTTGGGACAGTGTCTTTTTAACAAGTGAAAAGAGCTATACCTTTGTCATACACAATGCTCATACTCAGCCACACCCTCTTCACTTTCAACTTCAAAGTGTAGACTGCCAAACTTTGGTTAACACAGAAGTCTGCTAGTGTGTGACGGTTGGGACCGTATTGTGTATAGTTCCTACCTTACAAATCAACAAAAAGCAGTCAAAAACAAGACAAAGGCTTTTCCTTATTGAATAAGACCCACGGTGAAGTCACTGAGTGAATGTTTTACTCAAGTGGCAGCACGTCTGAAGCCCTTTTTATCAAATTCCATATCTCTTTAATTTATATCAGTATCATTTTACGAATGTTTTCTTTTTCTCAAGTAATATTGTAAACATAATTTGTTCACATTTAGACTGAACATTTTTTTATTAAAATGTATTATTATTATTTTTTAGCCCAGAAAGTTTCCCAACCAACCCGGGGAGTCTGAATTTTGTTTAAAGACAAATGCACTCCTTGTACATTTAACAAAATTACGCCTTTCACATTTGGGTTGGGCTCTAGAAAACATGATAAATTGTTAGCAGACACCTTTATCTGTTCAAGTAGTCTGTGAGTATAGAAGGTTATTTTGTGTCCCAACCGACCTGGCTCTCCCCTAAAGGCTAGAGTTGTTGTGCTGTGTCATTAATAAACATGGCATGCAGAAACCTAAAAGACTTGCAGCGTGACTCCCAATTTGCTTATGAAGACTTGAGGCTTGCATTTACACAAAGCGCTTCATGTTGTCATTGGTTAGATCAGATCCTTGCAGGGCTTCTCAGTCCACATCAGCTCAGGTCCCTCGTGGGGACACTCATCCTTCACAACAATTGGAATTGATCTAGTCTGCAACAGGCTGGCACCTGCCTTAATCACCTAGTCTGAAACTTCAGTCTAGCCTTTGTCCTTGTTAAAATTCCATCATGAGAAACCCGGTCCAGCCTGTCCTGAGAGCAGGTAAAACCGATGTAATGATCTTCACACATACAAAAGAGAAGACCAATTTTTCCCCATTATCGTCTCTTATTATGCCCGATTGATTCTAAGGATTTGATGGAAGCATTAAGTCATCTTTGGCTGCAAGGCTTTATTATAGGGCCTTACAGCTTTTTACTGGATTAAAGGCACACTTATCACTGTACCTTTTATGCAAGAGTTGGCTGGCACTCTCTCTCTCTTGCCCATTGTAGAACAACCATTGGTGAAGTGTTATTTATAAGTCCATTCTTGGCTCACTTTCTGTCATATCTTTATACTTGTCCAAAGTCTGGTTACACACAGGACGTGTTCCCATTATCTGTTTGCCTTAAGTCTTTGCATAGTTGGATGAAAGGGCTTTAAAAATACTCTGCCTCTTATAGTTGGACCTCACTGCAACATTACTTTAAAATGCTGCATCGACATGTGTCACTTGGACAATTTAAACACTTTAAGATTCCTTTATAAAGTGTTTGTTTTTTTGTTGTCATGTTAGTTTCACCCTGCGTCTTTAATGTATTGATTTTTGTCCTACAGCTTCTTTTCCCTTTGGCAGAGAGACCCAGGACTTTCATTCAAACAGTTCCAGTTAATGCAATGTAAAAAGTCCCGTAATGTTTATCTTTTATCTTGATGAAATCCGTATCACGACTATTTCCACAGCATTAATTCCATCAGGACAACAACAGTATTGTCGTGACTGTCCTCCAAAAAATAACAGCAACAGTCATTTGAGCAAATGTCCAAAAACAACTTTTATTCATGTTTAAGCGACAAAGCCGGAGCAGCAGTTGGGATTAAAGTATCTCTTGTCTGTCCGGAGCAAAGATGGAAGTATTATAAATGGTATTATAGATGGAGGACGTCAGGGTGCATGTGTAAATAAAAAGATTTGACTTTGACACCGCTGATCTTCCATTTCCATTTCCTACAGACATTTAACATTGGTTTCATCTGGCCATGACCACGAACATTCCCTAATCTTCAAGGCTCTGCACATCCATAAACCCACACGTGTCATTTGAATTATTTTGGTTAATTAGACCTCTTCTTGCTTTAATAGCTTGTTGTTATCATCCACCCACCTTCAACCTGAGAACAACCTATGCGTGGCCTTTAACCAAGTGATCATTATTTATTTCACTACAAAATAAATGTTTGCAGGATTGTTGGTGTTGTCATACTCACAAGTTTATTTCAGTGAAATTCAACACTTCGTGTAGATTCTTAATATTACTAGTCCACCTTTCTCTTTATTTGTAGGCTTTTCATGTGAAAAAAATGTGTTGAGTTGTATTACGGTAAGAGGAAGTGGAAATATTGGAATTTATTATTGAATTACACTAGTATTTCAGTTTAAAAAAGAGGAAATCAGAGCTGCAGAGTATTTTGAATATGACCTTTATCAATGGCCATGTATTGATGTATTGTATTGTGTATTGTGTATGCTAGCTATATATTTTTTTAAAAAGGGACAAAAAGAAACCGTGTAATTCGCAAAGGGTAAAATGCATCCCTAAAAAGCAAGTAGCGCATTAAAATGAGGTAAGATACATATATTTGGTCCAAATTGGGTGCCTTTTTATGCAAATGAGTCTTATTCCAAAAACAATGCAATTCAAAAAGATCAGCGCTACATATTATACATACAGATACATTAGCCATACACAGTTACAGTGCTCTTCTGCAGAAAGTTTGTGGTAACTGAAGAGCATTAAAAATGTGTTTCACGAGCAGACTTCTCAGTGATCATGGCATATTAAATCCCAAATACAAATTCTCTCACGTCCAAATTCCTTGCCTGAAGTTTTGAAGAATGCCCCTGCACCTCGTCTGTCAGGACCTGTAGCTCGCTGTTTGAAATTGTTATTTTTCTCTCTGCCATTGTTCTGCCTACTGTGTTCTTAGCAACATGCATACTTTGCCACATTTTCAATTAGAATTTAAATTAGATGCAAAAAAAGGGCAAATTGCACTCCACAGCAAAACTTTATGGCCGTGTTTGTGCTGTAATATCTTCAGCGCAATATCTTTTGTGAATCGGACCTTGAGACTAGGAAGATGGCGGTTGCAAGTGATGTGCAATTCAAGGAGCTATCAGCGGCCGTAAGCCATTAAAAGTTTAATGTCATTGGCGCTTAGTAAAGTAAAGGTAAAGTGAAAGTCAAACTCTTCTTTACCTGGCACCTGTGCCTGGAGGGTATGCTGTATGTTGTCCAAAAATGTATCGTGCTTTGAATACCACAGTCATGTTCCACAGGTTTACAGGTGTCTTAGTTTACATAACTGATAGCAAAAACCTTGCTTATTTTACACAGGGCTCTTCAGTATTCATTACCTGCCTATGCTAATATCACTCCCCTGTGTCATCTGTATATTTGGAAACCTTTCGTATTTGTTTATCTTTCCCAGAACGAGCTCTGTCAGAGGAGAACGCTGACCTTTCAGATCCACCCCAGTGACCCAACAGCAGCAGCAACCAGTGTGGAGAGATCACTGACAGACAATAGCCTGTCAGACACATGGGTAATGTATAAGTTGCGGAGCGACCGACCTGTGCAACCAGACAGTGACAGAGGGAGAATGTTAACCTGCTGTTTGGCCTCATTTCTCACTCTCTCACTCTGCCATATCCTATTGAGTTAGCTTTCAAATACACCCCAGGAATCACTTTAATGTCACAGTCTGAGCTGTGTGGATGTACTTTTAAAATGCAAAACAATACCTTCAACCCCACACACACATACTGTATGTCTGTATACTTTGGGGAATATTATACTCACTTAGTTAATTCCCTGTGGGCTTGCCCTCAATTTAGATTGCCTAATTAAGACAGAATCCAGTCTCGATCATTCTGAACACACCTGCACTGGCACAAAGATTTATGTCTCATAGAAAATAGTTTCTTCACTGAAATGGGGTTTAATCATTTTGTTGTCATTATCCCACTCTCTTCTTCTACGCTGCCTTATTGCTGCTTAATTCTGTGTATGCTACTCCATCTCTACAGAATAGAGTCAGGTGGCTTAGCATGAAGGAGGCAGGGGGAAGAGGCTTTATCTAAATTGTTTAATTTGTACATACACCGAAAGGATAAAAAGGACAATTTGTAGTTTTTAGAAGGAGCTATGTAGTGTAAATAGTTGTTGATTTCCACCTATTATTTTGTTTATAAAACGGGAAAAGCACTTAGTAAAACCACAATACATTTTACATTTCTGCTTGTGTACGAATTAAACAAACAAGATGAGGGATATTTAGTGAGCTTTAAAGGTGCTCTGTTTTCCCAGTTTGTATGCTAAGCTAAGCTAATAGCCTCCAAATTTGACTTACACACATGTTGTGTCAATCTTCTCATTTAACTTTCTGCAAGACAGTGAATCATTATATTTCATTATGTTTTTACTGTTTTGTGTGGCAGATTTGAAGGACATCATGTCTTTGTGTTATTTTATCCTTTATTTATTTGAATCCTTAATTAATTTATCGTAAATGTCATTATCATCCCACTGGCAACTGGTATACAAATATTTGCACTAAGCACATCCCACACATCAGCTGGCGAGAAGGCCACGTCTGTTGTATAGCAAACACAGCAGGAAGGCTTGTTTAAACCCATCTCATGCAGCTAAACTGAAAGTAAACTTTAAGGAAAAAATTTGAGAACAATGTGGACCTGTGAGAAGTATAACATGATTGTACATCCAATTATTGCAATGTTTCAGTTTTAAAAACCACATGCTGTTCTCCTTCTGTGTCGTGAATTTACCAAATGAAGTCATAAAGACATCAATATTTCCTAAGTGCGCCAGGCGCAGTAGATGTTCAGGTGTTTTAACTGTGTTGTCAAACTGGAGTTCAAGCTGTTCCTTTTTTATAAGAATTCATCTCCGTGGGCAGATTTGGCAACAGAGGTGGGAACAGCAGCTTGCACATCAGCCTCCATATGCCGCCACTTCATACCATTCTTCCCAGTTATTAAGTAAATCTTCGAAATTTGAGGTCTATAAGAACATGCCTATGATTTATTCCAAGTACTTTTTCCCTCATAAGTTGTTCATTGAGTTCAATGTGGCTCATCAATGAGAAGAAAAGGACAAACTGAAAGAAATCCCTTTGATCTTTAGTCCTGTCAGAGACTATTGTCAGAATGAAAATAACATCCTTACACATAATCACTGCATTAAAGACATTAAAGTCAAACTGAAGTTTGAAGTCTCCTCCCTTCTGATGTAAGGGAATATAAACTCTGATGATACTGCAGCTATTTTGCATATCTTTCCACTTTTCAAAACAGGATAACACACTTTTTGGACATATTTGTGGAAACAGCGTTTAGTCTCTGGGGGGCGTTTCACATGGCAGCGGCTGACTGACAATTGAGGGCCGGTGTTGCGTGCTGTCAACATAATGCAATAATACCATATAGCCAGGGCCTTGCCTACAGGCACACTGATGCAGCCTACTCACCTGCTCCAAGCTGCACACCTGCAATCCATCTACTCATCTACTCTGCAGTATATTTACCCCGTTCAGATCTTCATCGTCTCATCGGCAGATCGATGTTTCAGCTATCGAGGTAAGATCCCGTCTCCGACATGTCTCTGAATTGTGTATTCAAGTTGATGTCTCTCGAGTGTATTTTTGTCTCGTCTCTAACTTTGTCTCCCTGTGCACTGCTCCGCTACACTTCACCAGCTTCACTCTTCCCCTTTGCCTTCCCCTGCTGGACTTTCCACCTCATCCATCCTTATTCCCTGGAAACCCTGACAATAAACCTATTGTCATCCATTCCCACTCCCTAGTCCGCATCTCCCCGATTTGATCATAACATGCAATACATTATTTCCTACATGAAGACGGTTATATACCTAACGTTAGCGTTTGACATTTTGGGTTCTACACTAAAGTGAATTCCTGTGGTAGAAATGTTCTGGAGATGAAGGAATATCTGGTTTGTGCATTTTAATAGTCTGGTATATTTTGATAGACCTCACAGTCCTTCACACTTGGCATGCCTTATGTGAGGAGGCTCTGGGTGTCTGGAGGTTAAGTTAACACCTTGATGATGTTCCTGACTCCCATGGTAAACAGTTTGGACCAAGGCTTACCCAACATCCCTGGTGTCGTGATTATACGTGATTTTTCATCAAAGTGAAGATTAAACAGAAGTTTACCACAGCAGTTCCTAAAGCCTCTGCTGGTTGCTGATCCTGGCCAAGAAATAGTGAGAGACATAACCCGCATACAACACTGAAGTTTTTACATTTCATTTTTTGTACCGATTAAACACCAGATATAACATGTTAATAAGTGCGTTTCCAGTCTCCAGCTGCTGGCTCAAGCTAGGTAATTACTGTACCGTTGTGAGAGTGGTACAATTAGGTTCCCTCAGGGATATGTTTCAGTTGGGAGGGAGTCCTGCAGGAAAAAATGTCAAACTACTCTGTCACTTCACAACGTTTCATGACGCCTAATGCTGTTAAGTTTTTAGTCCACCTGGAAAGGGAAAGCGGTTGTGGTTAAGGCAAATGAACCCAGCCGCAGGTTGTCCTGTAGTCACAGCACTTTGTATGTAAGGAGTGCTCCAATCAGTGACGGGACAAAGCGATGGCTAACGATGTAAGGAACCCAGCTTGTTAGCTGCCTGTGTGGCTGTTAGAATTGAAGTTATAAAATGAACTATTTTTAGTGACCGCCCACAAATGTAGGTTGTAGCAAAGATTGATGCACTCTGGGGACTTATGTGTGGGGGGGGGAAATGGTAGAAAAATAATTATTTGAAATTTGAATGTCTGGCTTCACATGCTGATACATTACATGGGAGCTTTAAATGATTGTTGCTGTGTTTTGGACTTGCAATTAAACCTGGTATTAAAGGAAAAATCCATTAGACAATGCAACATGCCAATAATATTTGCAGTCCAACTTTAATTTACTTTACAGTGTTTTTTTTTTTTTTTAATGCCCTCATAGAGCCTTCATTGATGTTAACGCCCAATGTTCATTAAAAACCACAGGATTCTGGCATAATGCACCGTTATCAGGCTTATCTGAAAAAGAGACAGTTATTACAACAGGCTGGGCTTATAGGTTGAACTCATTTCCAGCGAGTTACCTTTAAGAAAATCAATTTGCATTTAGCCAATAAGAAATTTGACATTGCCTCAATTTAGATAACAATCATTTAATAATTTCAATCAAATACATTTTGCTCAGCTGGAAGTGTAGATTATTATGCATATACATATTCATATACATATTCTTTAGCAAAGGGCATCAATTATTTGATTTCAGAACCCTGCAAAACAATCACATCCTAAATTGTAGTGCTTTATTAAAACAGCGACAATCTCCCTACGAGCCAGGCTTTACAATTTATGAAAACCTAGCTGGTCCAAATATGTTCTTGATACTGAAGTGTGTCTGTTCTGTGTGTTTATTGAATATAAGAACCATTTCTATTGGACTATCTTTAATATCTTGGCAGTTAGTTCAATAGATGTGAAAATGTTAAATATCAAATCACAAAATGAAAAACATTATTTGGGGTTTGGTTATTTTTAATAAGGCATCACCATCCTATCCCATTATCCCAAGCAAGGTTAACCAATGTAGAAGTCTCCCATCATCCATCTGCAATGCATTGTTTTTTGCAGTATTTTAACACAGCAACACAAAACTCCTCTCTCAGTCAGACACAATGCTTCTCACGCTGATTGATGACTGAAATTAGTGAGAGGAAGCAGGCAGACCTGCTGTGTCGCCGCTGAGCCGATTTACTACACCAAAAAAAAGAGCACATCTCCGAGTTACTGTTGGCTGTTTAGGCCGAGATGAGGCACCTATCAATCATAATCAGGATGCATATTGATCTAGTGCAGGCTTCACTCAGGTAATGAAGAGTGAAAGGATTGTGGGAGCAGAATGATGTATTTTCTAGATGTGTTTTCCTCACATACACCGTAAAAAAAAGTGCGTTTTTTACATAGAAAATTATAAAAATTTTGAAATAAACAATTATTCAATAATGTTAGATGTTATAGTGCAAAGGCATTAGATACATAAAATGAAGTAAAGTGTAGTTAATCCCTGTATATTCCCTCTTTGCCCAACCATATTGTATCAGTCCAAACAGAGACACTTGTCTTGCTTTAGGTTGTCACTCAAAGTTAAAGCAAACATAGGAGAAGAATAACAATGAAAAAATTATGTTTAATTGGTTAATTCTGCATCAGGCATGTTCTAACTTTGCTCTAAGTATGTAGCAGGTAAACATTATGTAACTCTCCAAGGTGCACACTGTCGCTCCGAGAAAAACTCAAATCTTTGTTTGGACAGCTGGAGGTCGGAAGATTTAAACAGTATATTATGATGATATAGTTGTTGCTATAATGCTAAGACCAAATACACGACTCCCTTCCTGAATACCAAAACATCAGTCAATGAATAACAAAACAGCACCCAACCTCCTTCCACCTCCCTTGCTGCTTTAGAAAAAACTATCTCAGGTCTTTGGTTAGACGGTTCAAACCTCAGACTCTGGCTGTGACTACCAGTTGTGGAACATCTGAAAGCGCAGTTCGAACTTCCTTTTGCCTTAATACAGTATGGGCCACACCAGCAGGTGATTGTTGATATGGATAATGTTATTGTTCCCCATGGCTTCTGGATTTTGTTGCAAATGCCTCAGCGGGCCCGCTGTGTCATCTGTTGTTTAGGCTGCAGATTAACAGCACTTTCTTTTCTACAAATGTTTTGCATCAGCTGGAGTCACATTCTGGTTTCTTCTCTTTAACTGATCTGATTACATGCTAATGTAATTGTTTTTGCTTGTTTTCAACAGCATGTTGTGGCTCCTGTTCACGCAAAATGATAATAAACAATGTAACCAAAAGTTATTACAAATATACATTATTGCCATCCTTCATTAACTGCAAAGCATGTTGGTTATTAGGAAAGACTTCATTTGATACCCTTTGACAACATACATAAATGGCTGACAGTTAATTTTGGCTGTTGCAGTTAGTTCAGATAGGTTGCCTTCAGTGATCCCTCTATTTCAATGCAACAAATCCACAAAATGCATAACATGAAGTATAATTTGTGGTGGATGACAACAAACCTTTACAAACTCTTTTTTCATCCACAAAAGTCACTTTCAGACAAAATTCCACATTATAGATTGTCAATGCCAATAAGCAGAATTGCAAGGGAGTTCATGACATTGGTCTTGGGAGTCTGTTCAGTGTCAGGGTATGTTGCTCATTTGGATGTTGTCCCCTTGGAGTGCTGGGTTGTAATAGGCCGAACGACCAGGTCCAAAGTCCAGGTCCAAATGCTCGTTGTTGCCTAATCTGAGAACTAGAAATCAGACATTTAAGTTAAACTTTATATTTGTATGATATAAAGCTAAAAAGATCCTAAAGCCTCATTATGACCTTTTACGACGCAGAAAATTAGCATTAATCTTCCAGCTTTAATGATGGATTTACGGGGTAAGTTTAAATATGTTTGCTGTCAGTGGTATTTAAATGTTATTCCGTTTTTTTGTGTGTTTTACTTTGTTTTTTTGGGTTGTAATATTCTTATTTCCACAGATATAACTGGCCAAACATCAACAATTCAAACATCTATTTGATATGTTTACAGTTTAACTTTGTTTTCACTGTGAAAACAAAAAATCCCTTAGAGTCAGAGAGCAAGGCCTCCATCATACAAATCTATTTTCCTGAATAAACCATCATCCTCCCTTGCATTACAGTTTTCTGCACCTACTAGTATTGAATGCAACAGGTTCACACCCAATATATACAGCACATAAAAAGTCATTTTGGGAAATGTAGGAAATCCTACACGTAGCAGAAGTGGGAGTAAACAAGGCAGATTGAAGGTAAGTGGGTACACTGAAGAAGTGACCTACTCCTAACTAGAAAATAACAACTGCAACACAGAGATAGGGTTGCTCAATTTCCAGAGAGGAAAAAATGGCAAATCCCAACAAATTCTTTAACAGGCTGCTGTAATGATAAATCTTAAAAATAAAAAACATGGTATATTACTGTTAATAACATCGCTAAATTGGAAAAATTTACCTTTTCCCATTAAAGTATAATTTGTGGAGTTTTTTTTAATCCAAACTGGGGGTCTAAGAATACAAGGTGTTGTGTGGTGTTTTCACTTATTGTAAGTCACTTTGGATCAAAGCGTCAGCTAAATGATCTGTAATGTAATGCAAAAATGTTTGTTACAGATACTAAAGCTCAGGGCTAAATTGTTATTTTGGGTTATAAATAAAACTGACTTGTTATGTGTACTGTAGATTGTATAGTTGACCTTTGGTAATTCAAATAGGTTCAAATATAACTGTAATGTACATCCTAGGCTGCTACTGGGCACTGGGCTTTAATTATACTAATGGACTGCAAAACAGTTCTTGTTGCTGAGCCATGCGTCCCTCTAAATTGTTATGAAGTTATACTGTATAAATATTGTGGAGCTGTTTAACGCAACAAAGCTTTCCGTGCAGGTAACATTTTGAGGCTGGTCTCTGTACTACAGCTGACTAACTAGTTACCTATCTAGCCTGCAATGTGACGCACATACTTGTATTCTGCAGCAGAAAACAAACCCTGCATCTTAATTTCAGTTGGACCTTAACAGAAAGGTTAAGTATGAGGGTGTGTGGTGGGAACCGGGACAAGAAAATCCTGTCTTCCTCTAAGTTCATGCCAAAGAATCAGACAAATTGCTGTCTGTCATAGTACATGATCCCATTTTGCATGGTAAGCTTACTGTGTGTGTGTGTGTGTGTGTGTGTGTGTGTGTGTGTGTGTGTGTGCGTGTGCGTGTGCGTGTGTGAGAGAGAGAGAGAGAGAGACCAAAAAAGAGAGAGAAGCAGCAGAACCAAGGGCTTAAAGGGATAGTTTGACATTTTGGGAAATAACTCTAATTTAATCTAATCTTTCTTGCTGAAAGTTAGATGAGAAGATCAATACCGCTCTGTATGTATGTCTGTATGTTAAATATGTTACTACACCAGCAGCCAGTTACCTTAGCTTATCATAAAGACCGGAGGTATCTCTAATGCTCAGTTATCCCCACGTTATAAATATTGTTTGTTTAATCCATTTAAAAAAGAAGTGTAAAAAGGAAGATTTGCTGTTTTTCGAGGTGTAATGTATCAGACAATTTGCCAAAAATGTTGTACTAGTGTATAATGCAAACATATTTAAGACTGTGACTGTATATAATAAAGGGACATAATCACCGTGACTAAACCCATTGGTTTGTGGAGTATCGTTTTGAAGCCTTGAGTTCGGCATTTTGGACATCGTCATTTAGTTTTTTTGGAACTAGCAGTGACCCGTGAGTTATGTAACAATTAACTGTCATGAATTGAATACACCCCGTGAAAGGTTTGAAGTCCTAAGACTAAAACACAAACTGTTAATCAGAGGGTGGCTCCCCCCTAAAGTGCCCTAAAGCTGCTTTATATTTTTTTATTCTAAAAGGGACCCTAAATAATAAGATGCTGTTTAGCATTTACTGTATAAGGGGTTGTCGGGACATACCTGGGTCTGAAGGATACTCCTCAACCAGTTTCCTATGAGAGAACCCCTTCTGCTGTTTCTTCTTCAGGATGACGTAGGCCACCAGTGCCACAAAGGCCACAGCCACCCCCATTCCCAGTACAGCTCCCCACGCTCCGTTTCTTTTACTCTTCTGAGTATCCGTTGCCACACCTTTATTGGAGAAATGAGGGGTCGTGGGGGTGGGAGAGAGTAATAAATAATTTGTCAGCAACACAAGTATTTATATCAGCTACTCTCTTTGAGGGTTAATTGTCAGATAATTATATGAACAGTATTTCCAGTATAAGCACGCTGTATAGATACACATCCCAGCTGTACAGATTCGTCTAATTTACGATGTGCTAATTAATGCCATTAACAACCCAAAATCATGATAATTTATTGAATACATTTGAATATTTGAAGACGGCAGGCTGTGCTCATCATTTAAATAAGGTGAAATGTGACTGAAAATGACTTTAGTTCCCATTATATCACTTTTAACTTTGAATTAAATAACTGATTCAATTTCTTAATGGATCACTTAAAATATTATTATTATATATATATATATAACACATCTTTAGATGGAGATATAGCACAAAGATAATTATTACCTATGTAAGTATGACATGATTCTATTAACAAGACGGATCTATTCTAACATTTTGTGTTTGAACGTAATGTGTGACTGTAAACACTTGCTGCTTTGTCCCCCTTCTGAAAGTAAACAGAATAAAATATGAGTGGTGGTAATATTTGTTATTTTGGCCAATCATGCAGCATGGCTCCATGGATGTAATGTTGGTCAGTTGGTCGGTCCATCACTTTGGTCTGATATAGCTCAACAACCTTTGCACAGATTGCTGTTTAATTTAGTACAGATATCCGTGTTCATATAAGGATACACCTTACTGACTTTGTTGATCCTCTGACCTTTCCTCTAGCGCCACCATCAGGTTATTTGTGGTTTTGCCTGAAATGTCTCAAAATCTGTCTGATGGATTGCCATGAATGTTGGTACAGGCATTTGTATTTCTCTCAGTATGAATTGGAATCATTTTTGTGATTCACTGACTTTTTGTGTTGCGCCATCATCAGGTCAAAACTGGAATTTGACCATTACAATAAATGGTTTATATCTAAATACCTGAAAAGATAATTATATTCCCATCAGGCTCAGCTGTACTTTGTGTTTAGTACTAATTAGCTCATTTTAGCATTCTTACGAACTAAACTACGATGGTGAACATGGTATATTATACCCGCCAAACATGAGCATGTTAACATTGACATTGTGAGCATATGAGCATGCCGATGTTAGCATTTAGCTCAAAGCAGTGCTGAGCCTAAAATACAGCCTCACAGAGCTGCTTGAATTGTTATAGATTCTTAGTCTTGTTGTATTTTAATGAAACATGATTACAATTCATTAAGAACCTGATTGCCTTGGTCCAACCGGTGGAGTGAGTCGATATTTTTATTTATTAATGATAGGAAAGGCAAAGTTTCCTCTGCTCATATTTATAGACTCTATCTGCACTCAACTTTCCTACAGTTTTTGTGCACACACCGTGCCTGTCATGGTAACTGGAGCAGTCTTTTCTTTTGTGTTGCCGGCAGTTTCACAACTGTTTTCCCGCTCTTTATTGCCATCATCTGTTAGTGTTATGTTCTGCTGTCACATCTGTCAGTGTGATGTGAGTTTTATTTTAATCCCGCCCTCAGCCTGTGTACACCCTCTTGCCATGGTGTCGGTAGTAAGCTCGCCCACACATATATTTTGTGGGTAAAAGTTGCTTTTCGAGATACAGTAGATAGATTTGCGCAGGATGCAGCACTGGTATATTTTTATGTACAAGGCCATTCTAGACCCATTACCCATGAACATATGCTCAAAAAATGTTTTGTACAAAACACCTACAATCTTAGATCCAATAATTGCTGAGCTTGGGAAAAGGAGTCTATTTTATTATGGCCCTGGGTCTTGGAAAGACCTGCAGTATGGACTCAAACTAGATTCCACAACGAATGACTCTACTGCTTTTTTGGCCAGATCGCCATTGTAAACATTTTTTTCTCTCAAGTGGTTTTATTAAAGATGGATATAAAGAACGATGGATGGACAGATGGATAGATGGATAGATTTAAACTATACGGAAAGAAGCCTTTTTCCAGCCCTATCTCCTTGATCTTGTGGTTGACACCAAAGACTAGTCTCACGGCCTTGCACAGGGGCAGCACAAGTATCTTTAACCTGAGTCCCTGAACGTCTCTTTCAAAGGGGGTTTGCCACTAAAACAGGGATTCATTGTCCTACTAAAAAGGTGGTTGTAATAGACCCTTTAACTCATAGCGGCCACATCGATAGCACCTGAAACCTAATCTGACCTTTTCCTTTGAAAGAAGGGGCGTTTGTCCTCTGCCAGTGGGAAAATAGATACAGGCAAATGTGGGTCAGGGAAAGGGCGGAAAACAGCAATGTCTAAAACAAGCAACAGTGATAAATGCTCTTGAACAATGAGCATAGTGTTACTTTATGTCTCTAAAGGTGAACTGTAAAGGATTTCTTGCCTGTTGTGTTGCTTTATTGCTCAAATCAATCAATAAAAAGTCTGTCAGGAGCAATTGGAATTTCACACAAATGCTGTTTTTTTTCTGGTATCTGACTATAAAGTAATTTCATGCTGCTAGGAAGACACACAAAGCAGTTTGGACACATAAATGTGCACCAGATACTGTGACAACTGAAACGACAGCAGTACCTCTTTCTGAGTTGTCCCCCGAGGCTGGACCTTTGTCTGTCTTGTTGGCCTTCTCAGGTGTGATCGGAGCATTGGCAGATGTAGTCGCAGGGCTCGTTTCTGTGGTCTCAGGTGGGAACACCGTTGTAGAAGGAGGCATGGTGGATGTCTTGTTTAGCTCTTGCATAGTTGTGGTTGTTGCAGCGAATTCTGAAGCGTTAGTTATCCCTGTATCCTTGACCGGTTTTGTCGTGGATTCTTGCGTAGTGTTGCTCTTTGGAGCCAAAGTTGTCGTCTGTAAATTGGTGCGATTGAAGGAATCTGAAAAACTGGTGGAGTTTTGTGCGCTCAGATGAGTTGAGTTGTTTGGAGGAGTTGTTGTGAAGTTCTTAAATTCCTCCTCGGCTTCTGTCATGTTGATCTGGCTTGAGTTTGTGGGATCTGTGGTTGCAGTAGTTGGAGAAACGGTGGCGTCTGGAAATTCAGGTTGCTTGGTTGTAACATTTGTGGGAAATGCGGGAGGCGTGGTGGTAGTGACAGCCATCTGATCATCAGATGTTCCATTTTCTCCCTGATCTTGGTCGCTCACGTTCCTCTCTTCTCCATTAATTATTCCCATGTAGCCAGATGCTTTTCCGCTGCTGTATTCATTACTTGAATCCGTAGCATTCGCATCATGTCCCTCATATTCTGTCTCCTCTTCAGTAACTGCAGTGTTTTGACTTCCAGCTGTATTTTTGACAAGATCACGGAGCCAACTTATATTAATTGTCCGCCCCGGAGAGTCGGTTGAATCTTGGAGCGATGCCAGGTGAATGGCTTGGACAAGCAGAAGGAAGCCTGCTGTGATTTTTAAATACTGTCCCATTTCCCCTTTTGGTTTCACTCTGAAATAAAGGAGAGAACATAAAACATAATTTAATTTCTTCTAATATGTAAGTTCCAAAAGTTCAGCAGGTTCAGATTAAACATTGTGATAATACTTGTTATGTCAGTGCCCACTAATTAATACAGATTATAATATATAAATAAAATATTGTTGTTTATCAACATTCAGTTTCATCGTATGACGGTGATTTTATTACAAGATTGCGTTATCATATTATAACATTTTATATTCATTCAGATTCAGCTTGTCAATAAAAAACAAAATAACATTGTGTTTTTTTAATTGTTTTTATGTAAGAGTTGCTTGATGTAATTAATGAATACGGAACACATCTTATTGCCTTGAAAATCCATTTGAATCTTGTTTATGTGTTGTTGAGCTTCACATTTAATTCTTGACCTGGAAAATAGCTCTTGATAAAAAAAACAATCTCCACTCAAGGTCCACTTGCTCGCTTGTCTGGAAGCTTTTGACTGAATCGCATGGTCTTTCAAATTAACTTTCTTCGGTTGTCATGGAACTGTAGATGTTCAAATATGTTTTGAGCACATTTCCGACATCTTGTCCGTTTAAGAGTTCAGATTAAAGGTTGAAACCTTAAATTGGTCAAAAGATCCAGAACAAGCAATTAAGTTGATCTAAGCTATTTCTGTGACGCTCCCAAGAAGTCATAAAAGTGTTCAAAATATAATTAAAATAAGTTTAAACATTTACAGTTCCTGTAACATGTGAAGACCATGTTATATGGTTGAGAGCTCGAGAACAAGTAAGTTGATCTTGATCGGACATTGTTATGTTAGATTCTTATGTGAATCTGCCAAATCGTAATAAACAATGATACAGGAATACGTCTGTCATTATATTGTTATTTTCATTGATATATTGATTTCAACCATCACCCAACTCTACATTACTGTGTATGTATGTATGTATATATATATATATATATATATATATATATATATATATACATATATATATATATATATATATATATATATATATATATATATATATATATATATATATATATATATATATATATATACATATATACATACTGTATATTGACAATATACTATTTCTATGATGTGTCAAATTAATAATTTGCACACAGCAACTTAAAAAACACAGATTGACAAGATTTATTTGCCGAGAATGTCAATAGTAAATAAAGAAATAAATGTCAATATTGTTTCTGCGTATAAGATGTGGTAGGCTACTCTTATAAGCATGCAAAGATGCTTCCAGTGTGAACGTGTGTGTGGCATTCCTACAAACACATGTCTATGTTAACAGTTTCACAAAATAAATATATGAAATGTAATTGATTGATTGATTGTATTCAACAATGAAAATAAAAATGCAGGATATGGGCTCCTTGTACGATTTTTTTATTAATTGTAAAGGATAACACAAGAACGCTCGTATGCTATTTCCCATTATGGTCCTTGATAGTAGAGAGATAGTTGTCAGCAAATGACAAACTTCACAGCTCATACATTCAAAAACACTAAAAACGTACACAGAGCCACGATATACAACACAATAAGCAATTAATACTCAAAATCAGTTGGTCCTGCGAGAACACATCTTAGCAGTATGTAATATAAATAGAATTACAAGTCCTTCCCTTGTAATTTGGAATCAAACTTTGAACAGATAAGGGGTTGCTTATGTGCCACAGCTTCATGGAAATGCTTGTTGAAGAATTGCCACGCAGTCATCGCTGCATTGTTACACAGCCAGCTAACCACAGTTCAACATGGTCCCAACACAATCTCCACTGAGATCTTTATGACTTTATATGAATTTACACAGCTGCCCTGTGAGCTATGTCTTCTCCCCTCGGCTTCACTCTATTACAAACAGCTCCAGTTATTCCCTAAAGGGTACTCTCACTGCAAATTCTTGTTATAAGCAATGCAAGAGGCTTCAGCTGCAATGTGCCTGCAGCAGCAAACTCTGGGGATTTCACATTTCTGGTTTTACCTGTCACAACATTTTAACAAGTCAACAAAGGTACCAGTAACTAAAAATAAATGAAAAATAACTAATTTTCTTTTAAACTCATTGACCCCAGTGGATTGTTCATCTTTGTATGCATTTAAAAAATATATATATCCATCCTCTTTCATTTATAAATTGGGATTTCTGAAAAGCAACTTCTCACTAATTGCACACTTCTTTAGTTCTCTAAATAAGTAGGAAAACATGCAAACGTTTTGACTGTCAATTAACAATGAGCCTGGATTTTTTCTCTGTGGTCAATTTCTCAAAACGTTTTTTAATCGTTCACACATCAGCCCTTTTTCTGGGGTTTTTTTTCACTCTGTGGCAAACAGATGGAAAAACTGTTGCTTGTTGATGGTGCTGTTTGATGATAATACGACACTAAGAGCTCATGATTAAAAAGTGCCTCAATCCACCAAGAGATGCAATCACAATTTAGAGTTTATATCACTGCAGCAGTGAAAATAATAAACTGGAGTAAACTGATCGGTTAATTTGCACCTAGAGAATAAAAGTTTGTGAACCTAGCTGCTGATTATTACTTAGCATCTCCAGCGCTCTCAAGTCTAAAGTTTTTTTCAACAGACAAAAAAGTCTAAAGTGAGAAACATCGAATCAAAATGCTTAAAATTCTGTTGCGTGCAGAAGCTACAGATTACTCTTTGTTGAGACTTAGTTCTACAAGAATTGGTTCTTGGTTAGTGAGTTTCTTCATTTACATCTACCCGAGACAAATGTTACAACTACTGTATGATATATGTGGTTCTGTTGAATTACAAACCAGTGATTCCTGTTTTGTTTTTTAACTCTGTCACACTTCCTGCAAATACAGTCATTACATTGGACATAGCTGTGTGGAACAACTCTCGTCCTTAAAAACAAAACAAGAATTACAGCAGCAAACCGGCCGCCCCTCTGAGAGGATATTTGGCCGTCAGCATCCCGGGACCCTTCGGGTCGATGTTTACCTCTGACCCTTCGCACTGAGAGAAACCAAAGGTTGAAAATAGTTCCCACTCAGCTGGTCTGTCAGAGTTGGTACCAGCTATCACGTCAACAGCTCTGCCAGTTGTTACATAACAGGGATCCAGACACACATAAACACACCTAAACTTAAAATTAAATCCTGTAAAGACGCTGAACTTCCTTAACCCACACACTAATTACTTGACATCTTTGTTTAAAGTTCAACTTTGTCAATTTACTGCATCATACCATCTGAATATCTGTTTTAGACTAAACACAAGCAGGGGTTGAAAGTAAGTTAATACTTTCAAACAAATAGTGTACAATTTCCAGGTACTTGTACTTCTATTGTATGCTTCATTTACTCCACTACATTTCAGAGAGAAGTATTGCACTTTTTACTACATTACATTTGTTTAGCAGCTTTACTTACCTTTTTAAGATAAAACATATTATCAGTTGATGCATTAATAGATTCATATAGTATGAAGCAGTTCAAATGAGCTCCTCTTCTATCAACAATGTAAAAATGTTTATATGATAACATAACACTGACATGGGCCATTACAGTACTTTTATTTTCTCTAAGTACATTTTGTTGCTAATATTTTCTGTGTTATATACTTGTATTTTATGAGGTATTTTCTTTCTTTAGTAAATTAGTGATTTAATTACTTCTTCCACCAATTATCCCAAGTTCACAAGTCACTCATACTTATGAGTTTATATCACTGTAAAAGACTTGTAATACACTTTTATGTATTCCCTACAGTATGTTTGTCACTTGATGTTGTGATGTTTTGCCACTCAGTGATTAACTAGTTTAACGCTCAGAATTTCTATTTCTGATACACGATTCCAAAACTGGCAGATATGAGCAAATTATAATAAACATTTAAAGTGTGTCCCTGTTACAGTACAAATGATTGTAAAATAAGTCTTTATGCTGAAATATATATATTTTAAAAGATTATTTGTGTTTAACTTGAAAGTATAACAGCGACTCAAATCTTTTTAAACATAATTTGACAAAAAATGTATTTATCAAGTTTAATGAAATCCTTCCAAAATAAATCCATACCTGATTCTGAGGCTTTATCAGATGAGAACAGGTGCACAGGCAACAAAATCTCTTCGCTGCGCTGCCAACATGAGAGAGTGAATCAGCAGTCGGTCCAGAGAGACGAGCAGGTAGGGAGGGAGGAGGGCTCAACAGAGTGGCATTCCGTGAACAACCTGCTCAACCTGCTTCTACACCTGCCAGCAATAGCAACACGCCCTGAAACGCATCCAGTTGCACAATGTGAAAAGGCCACGCAGCACTTGGGATGGAAATGAATTAGGAGAAAAGTAAAGGGGAAGACGGTTGAGGAATTAATTTGTAACCACCTCATTTCATGTTCCCATCTTAATAAGTTGATTATGGTAATTTTGAGTTGTGAGGTTGCCAGGTTAGATCTGTTAATTCCCCCAGTGGGTGGAGCCTCTGGCAACAGGTCCTCTGAGCCCTTTTTTAATTTTTTTCTCGCCGAGGCACTGGAAACGGCTGCTGTCGTCATGGTAACAGAAAGGAGGTTGTCGAGCTCGGGTTTCATCCACGCCTTTGTCTCTTGGTCTATATCAGGCTACCGAGTGACGTGTCACTTTGTGAAGTACTGTTGTTTTTTTTGGTCTCATTCCTAAGTTAACTGAGTCATGCAGCGGCTGAATTCATCTGAGTGGACGAGTGAGGCGGATGAAGTGGCACTCAAAGCTGTTTTGGTGAGTCGAGAACAAGGAGTGGTTGTACTTGTTTTGTTATTGATTCCTTCATGTGGATAAAGAAACGTGTTTAACAAGTAAACCTAGATTACAGTAGATGTAAGAATAGGCCTTTTTGTACAGGTGCTACTAATAACACTAACACTAAACTAAAGATATCACAGGATTTTACCATTAAAAAACATTGTCCATCAACTTTGACGTTTGAGCATCAAGCATACAAACCTTATATATACAGTCTTTGATGTAAACACAGAGTCCACCTCCTCACATCCCACCAGAATCCTGCACTCCATCTGTCAAGTGCAATGGCTTGATCCGGGATGCCACGATGGAGCCAGGTCTCCGTAGAATGTGGGCGCAACATACTCTGATCTCTCATTGCTGGGTTCACCTGAGTCTTATTTCATCCATCTTATTTTCCTGTGACCGGACATCAACCAGAAGCAGGCTTGGTACTGGGATAGCCTTGGGTCCTAGCAGGGTTAGCTTAGCTCTCATCCCCGCTCTCCTCCCTCTCCTCCTGGGGCGGACACTAAGCCCTCGCTAGTGTTAGGTCCGGCAGGTCTTGCTTGGTGATCTGAAAATGCTGTTAGCGGTGAACGTCTTAAGGTCCACTGCGCTTAATCCAATCTCCGCGCTTCATTCTCTCATGTTGATGAGTGGATATCTGTCATCGGTCAAACATGCTCCAGAAATGTAGTCAAGTTGATAGGAGGAACCAGCCGTTGCATCTACAAACGCCACAGTAGCTTTACAAAAAAGCACTATATAAATGCAGTCCATTTATCAGAGATTGACTAAAAGATATAAATACAATTTGTAGCATGACTTTAATGTTAGCTGCGGCCCTGACTTCAGAACTGTTATTACCGATTGATCAAGGAAACTCACATTCATCTGCAGACTGACATGTGCAGTAGACATGTGCCTCGTAATCATAAGCAAATTACATTTATTTAAAAAAGTGCAGTGAAGGTATCATTGCTTATATTGTCAGCTGTTGACATACTGCCATAAATGAGGTTTAACAGAGGCTCCCTGTCCCAAGCACACGGAGTTCCTCGCAGACAGCTTGTCGCTGGCACCTCATGTGGCCTGCCAGTGTTTGGAGCTAATGGGATCATGTAGCCTCATCAGGGACATGAATAATAGAAATGCCAAAATCTTGAACCAGTATAGCAGGCCTCAGACTTCAGTGCAAAACAAAAGTTTACAAAAGCCATGAAAAAGGGAAAAGATGGGGCACTTTGGAACCTGGTAAATAGATTATGAAGAGCTTCATAACAGCAACATGGCACATTTATAAATACTGATTTATGTTTTATGTCAGCTTTGTCTCAGTACCCAACATGATGGATAGATAGAAGTTTAAAAAGCCAGTTTTGTCTTTCTTTTGTTTTTGGCAGTAACACTTTGCAGGGACTGAGGAACTGAATCAGTGGAGCTAAAGTTATAATGAGGGATCATTTGGGGTCATTATCAGGATTACAATGATGGTGGGGGATACAAATTAGCATGCAGGGGAAAATAATACATCTTCCATATTCCTTTGAAAACCACTTTTACTTGACCTCAGTGGAAAATATTGTAAAGTAAAAAGCAAAAAGACGTAAACAGAGACCACCAAGTGATAAGACATCATTAATGTTTGATGTTGTTCAGAAACTTTATATATGTATACCAGATATTTATCAGGAAGAAAACTAATAAATGCTATAATTAAAGAATTGGGGTATTAAAAAATGTATTTATCTTGTTTACGCTGTGTTTCATCGACTAAAGGAACTGAAGCTCCTTTTCATCGGCAGGATTTCACCAGCTCTTATCTTGACGGTCACATACTGTAGATACATATAAGTAAATAAATGTAGTTAGGAGCCTGGTTTATTAAAAAAAGACTTGCAGTTGAATGAATAATGAGGATGGAGACAGGATTTAATACATCTGGTTAATGTATTTATTCGTTCATATGTATTACTCATTCATGCACATGCGCCCCTAACATAGGATACAGATGCACTCATTCAGCCATGCATACATGTTCTAACATAGTGTTTGATGGTGAATAGCCAAATGCTCTTTGCATGGTCACACATGCTGCAGAGCTCATACAGTTGACAGTAGAATCAAACAGACTGCGTGTAGATAATGTACAGTAAACCGACAATCCAGAAAATCACAATGAGGAAAATGTAATATGTAGTAAGTAAAAGCTTCAAAATAACCAAATATATGGCAACAACAACAACAGTGATATGCTCAGTTTGAGAATTCAGAGATATTATTTCCCTTTGTATGATTAATAATTTAGTTACATTAAGATATGCTCACTATGGTATCTTGTTGAATAACCTCAGCACTTTTAGTGCTGTGGAAAATAAGTATTCATATGTGAACATGGACAAGCTTTTCCACAGATCTGAGGCCGCTGTGACTTTACCAGAGAGTGTCCATTTGGGAAATGGCTGCGAGAGGGAACATGTAACAGCCAAATGCCATAATGGTTTTGCACTGAGAATCTTATGAAGCATCCTTTGAGCTACAGTATATTATATTTAAAGTTAATTCACTCTGAATAGTGAACAACGAATCACACTGTGAACGCTTGTCTACGCTTGGTTTTAAATTAGGAAGATATTTTAATAAAACACAATGTTTTCATGCTTTTATAAGCAGTATAAATGTGCTTTAATGTACTTTTCAATTTCATAATTTTAAATAAATGGTAATTTTAAATTAAAGTTGCATTTTAAATGATTTTCTTTTTCTCAGTAAGGACTCCAAAATGAAGCTCTTAGATGCGTCGTATAAACATTCGATTTGATGAGTGTTTTCCCTGTTTGCTAAAGATTCTGTGGCTAAACAGAAACACTTTGCAAATCTTTGGAGAGACATAATGAAAACTCTAACTGAAAGCGCTTTCTTTCGCTTATTTCCTCAGTTGATCATAAAACAGCGTATAATTTCTCCTAAAGTCAATTCCTGCGTGGTTTCCTCCAGAGGTTTTAATGGGAGTCAGTGGAAATGAAATTTAGCAGTAAATTGCCTCTAGAAGACACAATCATCTGAGGTAACATCGTGTAATTACACTCAAGGTATTCTCTATTGCATAACATACTTCTGATATTCGAATAACAGCTTCCTGCCTGGCACATCTCTACATATTGATTCAGTCGGCTTTTGGGAGCTGCTCAATACAAGAAGAGTGTGTCCATTTAGAATTAAAAGTGAGTCCTCACAGTTTAAGTAAAAAACATAGCTTCAGGTTAGCCATGAAAATAAATGTTGTAAAGCTGTTTTTCAGACGGAGCCAGGTTGTGTCTTTATCTATTCCTGTGTGTGTGTGTGTGTGTGTGTGTGTGTGTGTGTGTGTGTGTGTGTGTGTGTGTGTGTGTGTGTCTGAGGATACTTCCCTGTCAAAGTATCTTCTTCAGGTTTGTGACTGGCAGTGTCTGGCAAAGACCAGGAAAGCTGAATAGCTGCCTTGATATCTTTGAGCTTCGTCCCTTAGATGTACACTGTAATCTAAGGTTTGCTATTTGTATACCTGGCATGTTATCCTACCTTAACATACAGGTGTTTTCCCCTTAAGTAGTTTTAAGGTTGTCCAAATCATCAGTTGTTTATTGAAGCCTTATCATTTTACACAGAGTTTAATATTCTAAACTCAGGACTGCATGGTTTTTATGGCTGCTCTATTGCATAGAACAGAAATATTATAGGTCTGTGATTCTCAAAGTAGGGTCCGTGGCACTCTTCCAAGGGAGCTGTGGAATAATTTGCAATAAATTATAAAATTGTGCTGCATCATTAAAAAGTGCATATCTAAGGATGGGTACCATTTGTGCCAATGAAACAAGCATATTGTGTCCACTACTCACTCTCTCTGGGCCAATATAAACTCTGATATGATTGTGGCACATCATGTCCATCTGTCAGCAATCAGTCACTTCACTCAGGGCGCAGGAATCATTCCTGTTGCTGCTTAACTTGGCTTAATAGCAAGCTAGCTAGCTGGTGAGCAGGAAGAAAGATGTCAGTCCACCTCGTAAAGTGAAACTAAAGCCAGGTTAGCTAAATTAAGAAAATATAACCACAGTTTTATGAAGATTGGTTTGAGAACAGTGATGCGTCACCAAATGCATCAGGTGCTAGCGAATGAAGCCATGAAGCCAGCCAAGCTAAAGCGACATCTGATTGCAAAGCACCCGGAATAAGTGCAAAGTAAAGAGGTATCAACCTGATTCCAGTTGAAGTGGGTTTCTGTTTATCATTATAAAACTAGGAAAGGGATCCGATCCCGGATAAGCGGTAGACGATGGATGGATGGATTATAAAACAGGTCTGAATTATTTAGGTTGAAAAGTCTTGAATACAAATAGTTCCAATGGCATCTGAGAGAACAAAAGGTAGTAAGCATATGCTTAATCGTTGTTATGATTATGGGGGTCCATCCATCCATCCATCCATCTTCCACTGCTTATCCGGGGTCGGGTCGCGGGGGCAGCAGCTCCAGTAAGGAACCCCAAACTTCCCTTTTCCGGGCCACATGCACCAGATCCAACTGGGGGATCCCGAGGCGTTCCCAGGCCAGTGAGGAGATATAATCTCTCCACCGAGTCCTGGATCTTCCCCGGGGCCTCCTTTGTGGGGGTGTCCTTTGAAAATGTTCTTCCCTGTAAGGGGTTCCTGGCCCCAAGAAGTTTGAGAACCCCTTGTACATATATAATTGTATGCATATTTCGGACTTATTTGGTATTGTCGAAACATTTAGTTGGGATCTCCACAATTAAGTTCTGTGGCTTTGAACAGTGTTTGGTTGAAGCCAAAAATGCTGCTTTCAAGAACAGCCTGCAGTATTATAGTGTGAAAATCTAACAACTTGGACAGGTATACAAGGGAACAAAGTGCTCCACAGGCTTTCAAATGTAAACTGAAATCTGGACTAGTACACCTTGCCAACAGACTCTGCACCTGTTGCTATTGTTTCATGCATTTTCATTGTTTTGTTTTTCCTGAAAAGCAGATTATACTGAGTGCATATTCCTGATGAAATTCACTGAAATTGGTTGCGCAGCAGGAGTTGGCTGTATTCACTGGTCAGTTTGCGTACTGGCCCAGCAGGCCAGCATAGTTTAAAAAAAAATACAAAAAATGCCTTTGATCCACTTTTCTATATTCATATCAGCCCCATGGCCTTCATAATGGAGAACAGCTTAAAAATGCATTAGCTGCAGCTTTTAACTTTTCATTGTGAACAGTCAATAAAGGCTTAATGAGCCTATTTTGGAGTTTCCTGGATCTTATTTTCCTCAGGATTATCCTTAACATCACACTAGCAGCTGACACGCTTTCTTTGATTTTCAAGATCTTTTCAAGAAGATATGTGTTGTAACAGTGTAAAGTGGTGAAGTACAAGAGTAAAAGAAATAAAAGGAACTGTGCCAACGTATTGGTGGGGGTAATAAAAGTTTGACTTCACTGTTCTGATCAGTTTTGAAGTTGCAAACATATGTTATATTAATCATTCAGTTATGCAAAATCTGCTTAAGATGCTCAAGTTAATGTGATACAAACGGAGTCACAGTGACATAGAAACATCTGATTCCTTTCAAATTCAGTTCCCCTAATGTGTGCAAAATGTCTTTTGTGGCATCAAAAGTACATTTGGATATCAGCAAAAAGCGATTTTGGACAAGATAACCATTTGTTCAAATGGCAAAGCTGATGGCTGCATGTATGTCCTCCTTTCTTCTTGTGAAGTGTTGCATCTGTGGCTAGGTGCACACCTCAGGCCGCACAAGAATAATCTGGGTTATTAATCGATGCTGAAAGACAACAGTGTGTCGAGGGTGCACGTAAACAGTTTAACTGGAGTGAAAGGACACGTTTGTATGACCTCTAATTATTCAAGCTAATAATACAACAGAAATGGTTGTGTCAACGCCTCAGTTTAATTGTCATTTTGTTATCTATGATTCATATACAATTAAAGCTGCATTTATTGTGTGTTTGTTTGGTGTAATGTCTCTGATACACTTCCAGCACGACACATAGCAACATAAGCATTTATTTGGAGTCGTGTTTTTAGTCACGTGATGAATGTAAGTCAAATTATTCTCCTTTTAGCTCTGGTTTGGCTCCTGAACAAATACCTCCAGGGATGCCATATTAGGTCTCGGCCTGTTCGTTAGATGTTTTGTGTTGTGTTTGTACTTCCTGTTTTATTTTGTTAATTACCTGTTGTTTCTACTTCCTACCCCCAGGTGTTCCCAATCTGTTCGTTAGTGTCCTCACCTGTGTCTCGTTCCCGCTCACTTCTTGGTGTGTGTATATAGTCTGTGTTTTGTTTGTCTCTCGTTGCCAGTTCAAGAGTTCCAGCATTAGTCCCGTCTCCCCCTCTCCCCCTCTCCCAAGTGTTTGATTCCCCGGTTTCCTCGACCTTGTTTCCGTGACTCGATTCTGCCCTTGCCTGATCCTTGTCTGCTGTGCTTTTACAATGAGCATCTACCCGTGTACCAAACCTGTTTCCGTGACCCGACTCTGCTCCTGGATTACCCCTTGATACTTTGTATGATCAACTGTCTATGCGTGTACCATAGCAACTGCAAAGTTTTCAGTAAAGACTATTTCCATTCTACATTTATCTGCCTCTGTGTCGTGCAATTGATACCCACCTCCCTTCTGTCTTGATCGCACCGTTACATGCCATTTGGTGCAGGGCAGGTAGTGCACAGTGAGCTTATTCAAGCTTTTGGAAATGAGGTTCATGAGTCCAGTAAAACTGAATCTAGTAAATGTGCCAGTCATTATCAATAAATTGGCTGTAGGATTCACCGTCAGCCGACGTAGCCTATATCTAGCGTACCTCTAACGTATTCACGTAGGTATTCACGTACTGTATTTACGTAGGTAAATATTCACGTACGTATTCACGTATGTCTAATGTAATGTCTGCATATCTTATGAAGTACACGTTGGGTACTTCCGGTAATTTTGAACATGCTCAAAACATCAGCTTTCAACAACGCACCCCAGCGTAACACAGTGAGCTCTTAATGAATGCTACTTATAGCTTACCTTATATCTACGTAAACCAGCGTGTTGCCGATATTTTGTATAAGTTATGCATTCGTTGGGTATTCACTTGATACATTTTGTACAAGTAAGTGATGCGCTATCAAATGTTGAGACATGCGTATCTGTATATGTTCACTTTTCTGATCCGATGAAAAGTTGGACGTATTTGGACTCTGACAAATTTTCATATACGCCAGCATACGTTTCTGCCATATGGATGTGTGACAGGGCCTTTAGTCATTTGATCAAATGTTACACAAATATAAATAAATGAAGATTTACAAACTTGTTTATGGTGCGGTTATTCTCTACATTGAGCCAAAGGACAAGTTTGCATGAACATGAATAATTTACTCTAATAATACAACAGCAATGGTGATGTAAACACCTCTGTCCAATTTATTGTATTAATGTATTTATTACATATGGTCATATTCTGTTGTCAATATGTGTTCTCTATCAGTGCAAATGTCAGTTTTTAAAGCATGACGAAGAGCCGAGATGGTGCTGAACCTTCAGAGTTTGTAGTGGTGCGCTGCTGGTTTTATTAAGCAATCTATTCATTTGATTTATCGCGTTTTTATCGGACGAATATTCACTCTTCTTTTATGTCTGTTTTAGTCTCCACCAATATTTACAAAATTAACATCATGCTGTATTAAAGAAGACTTCAAGCTAGCAATTGAGACCATAAATTCATTATGAAAATGTTTACTGAGGTAATCAATTAATTGAGAAATATGGTCATTTTCTAATAGACTTCTATACAATTGGACTTATATTTACATCCAGTGGAGTCGCCCCCTGCTGGCGATTAGAAATCAAGTTTAAGGCACTTTCACATTGGCTTCAACTCCTGAGAAAACAAATCTGGCTTTTTAGTCACATGCTAGAATTTCTTTACCAGCTAGAAGCTAACTTTGTCTGCTGGTGCAGAGCAGGTAGCGTAGCATACAGTTTATGTGCTGAAACAGCTGCCTGCTGCAGCTGAGAACATGGTTAGTTAGGGGATCAGACTAAACCATACAGTGAATGCGCGGTTAAACTTCAACAAGGAGCTAAATAAGGTTGAAAAGCTTCATAGAGCCTCAGAGTTGGGTGATAATCCTCTGGGTTTTTCACAACCCTTTTGACGTTGATCCATTGTTTATATAAAAGAAAATGTTGACATCTGTGTAAAGACAGCTGAGTTACCAAAGAGGTTTACACTTAAAGTTTATATGGACATGTAAACCCTGATTTCCTTCTCATTTGTGGCTGTTTATGTGTCATGAGGAAGCTGACTTGTGTGACAAACAAAGATGTCACATGTCACATGTTCCCTTTAACAACTGAAGAGTATCTACATGTACAGCGTCACAAAATTCCAGAGTGATGACTAAAAATTCCGACATATTTGTCTGCTAACACTGTCTTACAAGTGAGACACGCCTTTAGTTTGATAGCTGCATCATAAGTCATGTCTGGCTGACAGTGACAGCGGCTAAAAACGTCTCTATTATTTTGTAATGGTTGTTTATCCTTTTCTTTTTTTGGGTTCAAAGAGGCAACATAATGGTTTTGAATTATTTTGCCAACCAGCGCTTTTAAAGTCTCCATTCAATATATCTGGAGATTCTTTTTTCTGACTGACATAAAATGACGCAAACACTTTTTGAACCATAATTCAAAAAGAGAAATTATCAAAAGTACGTCCAGGACGTTTAAAAGATACTTTCAAAGTAATTGAGTTGTCACCATCCAAAAGCCATCTGATGACTTTCAAAAGCAAATAACTGAAAGTGGTTTCTGTCACTTTCATGGTTTTGATGTGACATAATAAAGGCAGTAATATCAGGATATGGCAATGTATTACAGAAACAATCGGCTTTCAAATGATTAACATGTGACGAAGGGAAAGAATGTATCTTTTGAGGATCAAGTCTACAGGCTTTATTTCAGATAGCACCTCATATATATTTACCTTACATGTTCTGCTCACTCGTTATTCAAACCTTCCAGTGTGATCATGTGATGCTTTCTGAATATTGAATAAAAGCATCACGGAAAATGTCATTTCTAGGAAATCAGTAAGCAAAAATATTTCTTAATAGTATTTTTGATTATTTTACCAAACTGTTCGGTGTGTGTGCGTGTTCAATTTAAATATAATCTATTTGGAACCATAAATTCACATATTTAATATTTCCCCTCATAGTTGAATCTGTGTGAACATGATTTGTTTTCTCTCATCAGTAGAAAACATAAAAGAACATACACAAAATGTAGTTTACTGGAAATACAAAAGTGGCTAAGATTGTTTAATTTCATTTAATAAGTACTTTATTAATCCGTCATTGTGGAAAATACATTTATACACTCTGTTATTCATGAAATGTTTCAAAGGCACACAAACGTCAAATAGATTTTGATGTATGATGAAGGAGGCTGAATCTTTTGAGAGGTGCCTCTGTGTGAGGCAACTTTTGGCCACCTGTGTTACAGGAGAGTGAATTGGCAGTTCAAGGAGAAAAGGAAAACGCAGTGTATCACAGTGTAACATTTATTTGTATACCCTGTGTGTCTATTGTGTGTACTTATTTATTTATTTCTATTGTTTCCCCCTCCTTCAGTGATAAAAGGGTGCTGATGCATCTTGCACCACTAGATGTCAGCATCAACCAACACCTTCACCTGTGATCATCGACTGTAGATGCTTGATAATGACACACTGACATTTTCAATAGCACAATGGCATGGTTATGGATCAGAAACCTGACAGAAAACATTATTGTGGGTAAACATAGGACAAACCTTTAAGTAGTACAGCAGAGATGGGATGTTTCTTCCAGGGCACACAGGTGTAGCAGAAGTCCAATTACAATGTAGGTAAGCAGAATTACAGTATGCAAAAACGGCAAAGTTGCAACACGACAACTAGAAACCGAAAAAGACAGAATTATGATGTACAGCCAAGAATTGCAAAGTAGCAGGACTGAAATACCACAGAGGACTTTTTGTATGAATAAAATATAGCAGCTTTCTGAAAAGTGACTGTACTGAAGCAGCCAATACATCAAATAAATTTTGCATTTACAAATATTCCCTTGACAAATGTAGTTCCTCTGCCCTTGCTATGTGTGTAGCTGCACAGCTTTTATTGGATGCAACTGTGAGAACAAGAGATTTCAATGATAGACGTGAGAAATCAAAAAAAGCTAATATCAAGGTTACGTATTAATTATAAATGTGATTTTAAGCACCAAAAGGCACTTTAAAGAAAATAAGCAAACATCTACTTTAGTAAAAAGATTGGAAAAAATAACAGAAAACAGAAATGGACTCAGCAGATTGAGGCAGAGAGGGCTTTTTCAGAGCATCGGGGTGGTTGTATTATAGAAATGAAATTGGCACAGTAAGCAAAAGGTAAAGACTAACTCTGGTAGTTACATTGTTCCTCATGCCAGGAACAAACAGTGTATCACTAGTGACAGAAGTCCTCGTAGCAAGTACAACACAGCAATTCATCTAGAAAACATATGCATAGTGCAAGAGTAAAACTAGAGAGAGAAACATAAACAGTAAATTCACAGTTACATAGAATGTTGAATTAGCAACGCATTAGCATCAGACAGCTAATATAACTACTAGCTTGGTTAGCACAAAACTGATTTCAACCAATTTAACATCAGAGACAACAGTTACAAAATAACAACAATAAGTAAAGTATTTGAAAATAATGGTTTAACAAGTGTGGGTTAAAATTGCACAGATCCAAGACCTGGATGTAACAATGACGGTTCAATTGTAAATCATTAGCAGTGGAAAATAACAGTGTTGAGGACATGAATAACAAACTACTGCGACAGAATAGTTATATGAACAGACAGACTAGATAAAGAAAGATAAAGTATATATCTATATAAAGTATATGCGTATATATATTTATAGTTGAGGTCAGGTTACATACTACTACCTTGATCAGGGCAATATCTCTAATAGCTACATAATAATCCTTGTTTTCATAACAGTAAGGTGATTTAAGATGATTGGTCAGTGCCTTCATATAACCCACGTTCACACACACACACACAGACACAGACACAGACACACACACACACACACACACACACACACAGATACACACACAGATACAGTTAAACTAGGGGAAGAAAGTTCTGTGTTTAAAACAATCCCACTGTTATACTTTAAGAAGCTCTCTGGTATTCTAACAGTTATTGTCAAGAAATACAAACCACTCTTCATAGATTCTGTTTGTTAATGTTTGGGACGACTCCAAGGACAAGACAATGTTATAAATACTGTATGACAGAGGTCAGAGATCCTTCTTTGAAGAGCAGTTTGTGCAGCAGCCTCACTTCATGCTTCGTGACATGTTACGATTCTCTAAATGACTCCAGGTGTGCAGTTTACTCCAGTGACCCAATAAAACAAATTTGACATAAAGTGGAACAGGATAATTGCAGTGTGACTGTGCTGAGGGAAAACTGCCTAAATCCTTCAGCTCTTGAAAACTTTCTGGCTGCTGAAAAATATTTGAAATACTCAGAGGTACTTAATCAGAATCCCGAGCAACGAATAAAGTATTTGTGATACTATAAATGACCTGAAGAAAAAAAGAAGAAGTAAGTAATACTTTTGGCAGCTATTGCTGATAACTTTTTTTTAATACATTTGTTGCCAAATAAAGGTGCTTGCATAGGCAACTTTCCACTTTCTTAGTATTTTTAATTGACAAATTATGTATTGACCTTGTTGTGCAGTGCTGTGAATATTAATAATAACTTTGCTAGCTGAAACTGAATATACAAAAAGGAAGTTAATTGGTGTAAAAGCACAAAAAAGCTGAAGCCTTCCACAGAGATGACATCACCATCCAGTCATGAGCTGAAACGTCTGCCACCCTAAAATCCAGACTCACACACAAACAGGCACAGAAATGAATCATCACACACAAGAATTACCAGACATATGATAAAATATCTTGAAAGATGCACAAAGGAATTGATTGGATTTAGTTCCATTGTTGTTTCGACATTTCTTGGACGCTCAGTGTGTCCAATCTGTGCTGGAAATGCTTCACTTGAATGAGATCCTTGATGTAATCTGGGAGATTGTTCACGGTTTTCCTAGACGTCACTGTCTGGTTTCTAAAAAAAAAATGTTTAAGCATAATGATCAAGTTTTTATTTGCTGTAAATAATCTGGAAAATAAGTATGGAAAAATCATATTGTATTTCTTGACTGCTCTGCTTTTTGTTTTGTAGAAAGCAATTCATTTGCACATTTCTTGTCAGTGTGCAGTGTGTTTCCTCATGAGATGGGACTGTTAATCTCGCCTACACATACCTGACACTGCTTTTTGAAAGGTCCTGTCACCTTTGATTGGTTTGCAAAAAGGAAAATGTTGATGCAATATTCTGTTTCTATCTGGAATTGGTGGGGTTGGTGCACATGCAAATGTGGACAGAAGGCACTGTGCCAAATGCAATCACTGTCAGAGCGACTTCCAGTGATCCAAAGCAAGTTTCAGGCTGAAATGACTAAGGGGCTTGCCACACAGCCAAAAACCTCAGCTCTGGACAAACTAAAAAGTCAATTAAATTTATTTACGCATTTTTCTGCAAGCAGCTTTTCACATATGCCTCTCCGCACTCGCCTGTCAGTTATGAGAACAAATCACAGGTGTGATATCAAATCATGTGACCACAAGCTCCGAATATGTGTGCTCCGAGTGTGTAGTGAAACAAAATCACACACGCAGTATACAATAATACACTGACATTTCAGGAGAAGGCCGCCATTTGTATATTTAATTATTTTCATACATTATGCCAAAAAATACACGTATAAACCGTACACCGCAAAGAAAATAAGAGACCTCATACAAAAAATACAACACCTTTCAGACTACTCCAGCCAGGATGGGTAAAAAAGAGTTAGTACTTTACTATCTTTATTCAAATAATACTATATTATAATATATATTATAATAATAATACTACTACTATGTGGTTCAGTGTGTTCCCAGTTAAATATACTGCTTTGGGTATCAGGGGAAATCTGTCCCTTGCCTCCAGCAACACTTTCCCTATTTGTGATATGTTTCGAGTTTGAGCCCACATTAGTATTTCACAGGGAGAAGTCCGACAGGATTTAGGCTATTGTAGATTTTGTAGATTTTGTAGATTTACAGTGATGTGGAACAAAAAGGCCACCGGCTAACCTCGCCATAATCTTTGATCTTTCACTACATTACCTCAATGTTCACTTCGAGGAATATTTGCCCGATGATTAGATCATTCTCCATAAAAGTCTTTTTAACATGCCTATCTACATCCTAATGTGTCCAGGAAAAGTCTCAACGGGTCTATTTCCTTTGAGGATCTGGAGTCATCCGGTGTTTGGTGAGAAATGGAAAGAGTTGCGTATTGAGCGCCTCTTCATTGTGGAAGAAAATAATTGGGAAAGCAGTGTTTCATGACACAAAAACTACAATATGTAACTCATATACTCATTTGTATGGTTACTTATGGAAATCATAGTACACAGTATTTAGCTGTGCAGTATGCCATTAAAAGGAGTCTTTACAACTACGATTTAAAAGGTATTTCTGCTTGGGTTCTTGGAAATTACCTCCCTAAATAAAACAGAAATGTAAAAACAAAAACAAATTACACGACCAAAACCAGAAAAACACAATATCAATAAAGCAAACCATAACATGCGAATTACTTAAAACAACATGAAGAATGAAGTACGAAGCTTAAAATGAAAATTACTCACTGACCGTTCAATAAAAATGTGTTTATTAAGATGTGGGTATTTTTGAAGTGTGCTCTGAGAAAATTTGGGAGCTGCAACACAGATGTTAAAGTCAGTGTTTAACATTTAATAGTCAAATGTCCAGATGGAACTTAGTCCTGAGAACTGTAGTACTGTATGGTCACAGCTGTTCAAGGGCAGCTTTTTCCACACAGATCTTATGTAACTATAAAATGGAAAAGTAGTCAATGCTTCTTTGACCATTTGCTAAACCCTGCAAGAAGTGATTGTTCAATCAAAGCTTAGCAAGTCTGTGAAGCTTGGATTTCCACTCATGTTGGAGAGGTGTGCATAGAGCGGTAGTAAATGTGATACTTAATATTTAAAGAGCTTGGATCTTGGTGTTTTTTTTAGCCTTTCCAAAAGAGAAAGAGGGATAAAAGGAATGGATTAGATAGTGTGTTTATCTGCTCTAAAATAAGCTGTGATCTTTAGCATTACTTCCAAGGGACACATCATTAACTAACTACATTGGTTTGTAGGGTTACACAGCCCCATTCATAACCATCACATCCACTGTGCAGTATGTCCCAGCCAGGTTTTTAGTTTAATTTAGCTGCACTTAACACTTAAGCCAACGCTAACAAAAACAGTGTTACGTTTGCCAAACATATTGAGTTAGTCCTCAATTAAAAATAATTTTTTCTTGTATCATTAAAAGTGAAACATACTTTTTAGAAACACAAATAATAAAATGATAAATCTTACCACTGTCTTGTCCAAGTAGGCTGTAAGCAGCCAAACAGAACAAAATGATGTCGTCGGCTAGAAAAGCGAAGCCTGCAGTGCTTGGTGGACTTCTGTCTGAGATCAAGGACCAGTTGTTTTTGAATTTTGAATGTAAATCCTTTGTTATTGTAAACTGCATGTGTCATGCCTTGAGAGAGCTCTACTGGGGTGGAAACAGAATCTAAGGGGATCTGTGCTTAGTGTACCTACGGTTAACTGGCTCAAATTATATTGCAAAGCAATGTGAAGCACATTCTCCCTGACCTGCAAATTGGTTCCTCAAAAATAAAATGAAACCATAATAATATTAGGGAAAGGGGAGTCTTTCCTGCAGTAGAAATGTCTGTCTCAGTCGAGTACAATGTGGGCATTAATGGTGTTGGTCATAGGCAGACAGTGGCGAGGATGGACTCATTCCTGCGGCCTGGCACCCAGGCAGACAGTCAGGGTACTAACAGAGCCTCCGCCACCATTCATGTAGCAGCATGATCCAAAGATTACCGCACTGGTTCGGCTCTCCTGCCAACTACCACACAAATTGCTTACAGCATGTGGAAAGCATGCGCGCAAAAATAAGTAACCATGTGGAAGAGTTTCAAGGGGCACTCAACAACTCCATTATGCTGTGTTTGAATGGCAGAATAAAACGTGTGTATACTCAGAATAAACAGCTCTAATAAAAGTGTTTTAGTAGCTGCAGTGTTTTATTAGTAGCTCGACTCACACCTGGTGTAAATCCATTTCTCTTAAAGATTCTGATCTGGGGTCAGAGCAATTTTTAAACCATCTCCTCAAGCTGTAAAGAGGCAGTAAGCCCTGAAGAAACAATTAATCAAAGGAGAAGATAAATGTGAGCAGTCCATAAAATCCTTTCTTTAGTTTTACTAAATCACATCTCAATTTAGTTCTTGGTTGTAATTCAGGCAGGCACCTCAATTAGCAATGCAAGCTGCAAGTGCACTCTCTCAGGTAGAAATTAACTAGTCAGAAGTGTTACTGTTAAGGTAAAGCTCTTCACACATACTCCCACCATCTGTGACCTTTTCCAGAGGCTAATAAGTCTTCTTTTTTAATTGTATGCTGGAGACCCCTGCACCGCGGCAATAAAAGCGTAAGCCTTATTAAAGGGCAGCCATGGTTTCATTCAGTACCTTCAGCGCTTACTCGACTCGTGCCCTCCGTCCACCAATACTATCCAGACAATGATTCCTTTTCTTTGCCAACAGTAAATCCTGTATTGTAGCAAATGTGTGAATGCCAAATATAAAAAGGAGGACTAGCAGTTATTATTGCCATGGTTTCCTTTGGTCTATTTCAGTTCAGTAGTCAGACAGATTTGGTACCTGAATTCAAAATGTTACTTATTATCAGTCAGCAGGGGCATCGTTTTCACACGTCCTCAGTGATATCTGCATTGCCCTGGGTTATTATTTTGTGTGAAGACCAAATTATTACAATAACAAGCGATAACATTAAAATGATTTAAGAAGCAATTATTCAAGATTCCCTAACCCTAAAAACTATTATGTTATTAATAATAATAATACATAAATACAAATCATATATTACTTTTAACATTAAGTGTGGACCAGATATACCTTTACCTAAAACTGAGCCTTTTTAACATCGGCACCCAGTTTTAGAGACTTCCAAGAAGCATTGCTCATTTACAAACTACAAGATGAAAGGGTTAACGTGTCACAATCATATCATCAACACGGTGTTCCTTGGGAGCAAATATTAAAAGCAAGGGTTCAGACAAGCTGTATTATTCATGACAACAATCTCGACACAATAGGTCCAATTAATGGCTGTTCTGGTTCGTTCAATCATATCACGTAATCTTCATGAGCAGATGAAGTTTGCCAAGTTGTCATAGAAAGTGTAGATACTCAAATGTGTCCGTCCCTCCTCTCCTACCACATTCCCTATTCCCAAGGCCCCATCATTGACATTTTCCATCCACTATCCAAGCACCAGATGTCCTCGAACTTTCCCTCCTTCACACTTGCTCCCACTTTCCTCATCAGCCATGTAGATATTGAATCAGCCCTTTTGGTAAGACTGCTTTTACAACTGCAGTTTCCAATGTCAAGAAGAACACTATTGGTGTTTTTACAGTAAATGAAATTCAAAAACTGTGCACAGAATAAGAATAACAGCCAACTCCAGAAGCCAGGCTCACAGTTCAGCACGTGTTGGCTTGCTGACCCTACAGCATGGCTGAACATAGCCCATAAAAGCTAAATGGTAACACTGCTTTGTGAGGTCACCACCTGAAGTGAGAAGGACACAGTCGGGTACAATCCCTGTCAGAGTAGAGCGAGTAAAAAATACACTGAACATGGAAATAACCATTCTCTGAGGTAAAACAAACATGTATGGTTCAGGAGGTTGAGGAGTACTAGTTGAATTTCATTCGGCTCACTTCCTCGCACAGTGTGCACTGTGTGCCCTGTGGTAATGACGGGGAATTTGGAGGAGTGTGCTCTGGGGAACAGAATTATTGATCTGGAGCACTGTTATTGGACTTTTGTGCTGGAAATGAATTGTCTGTGTACAGAGTTTTTCAAACATGTGGAGGGGGTCCACACTGCTGAAAGAGACGTGGTAAAACCACATTGCCCTGCTGAGGCAATTGTTGAACTGTTGGAGCCCCCGTGCAAACGTTGGACTTCAGAAGACTGTGTGGATGTGGAGATTGTGTTTTCGTTTCCATTTTTCACATAACGTTTCACCTTTCAACAAAATGTGCAAATGTCTGTCTGTGCTGACATGAGGGAGAGTAAGAAGTGCCAACATATTCAAATGAATGAACTATTGCTCAATTTTACTGGCAAAACAATGTGACTTGTGGTGCAATACTTCCTTTTGTGTATAGATTAAAAAAGCAAGATAATCAGTGAGCTTTAGAAGATGGTATGCTGTCTATCTGTTTTACTCCTGGGTGCAGCTCCATACCTAATGCCTGTACATGAGAGGGGTATTGATCTTCTCATTTAACTCTTAGTAAGAAATCAAAAAGTATTTCAAACTATTCCTTTAATGCTACCAGGTAAGACTAGTCTGTTTCAAATAAATAACGATGAATACCAACACTCTCTCCCAACACATCTGTGGATGTTACTCTACACGTTCAGAAGGCAGCAAAATCAGATTGTTAATCTTTAAAGCTTTCTGCTATTTGTGAAGGCTTGTGTCCATTTTCTGCAATGGTTGCTGTGGTGACAGCATGAGTGTGCACAGTATGCTAATAAATAAAACCAAAACAGAGAGATGCAGGCTAGATGAGGAATACAGATGCATCCTCCTGCACCGGAGGCCATGGCATTGAGTCGCATTGCTCCTCTGTGACATCAGGAAGAATCACCAATGATGGACGACATTGATATGCAGCCATGTTTTTAATGCTTTTGAACTGTGGGTCCAAATTGAGACACACCTCTGCTTTGATGTGAATTGGTTTTCAATCATCTATGCGTGTGTTTCTTACGTCAAGGCTCGATATCACTCCGGTTTAGGTTTGGCTCTGCACATACCGTAGCTTTGGATATTTTCACGCCGGTCCCACACGGTTACACACAGCCCTCCATTCAATGTGGTGTATGAGTCATTTGTGTTTGGTGTCCAAGTGAGTCTATGGTTCGTATCAGTCTTATTCAGTAATCATCTCTCCGTCAAACCAATTTTTATTCCATTCTTCTCCTCGGAGGTGTGTGTGTGTGTGTGTGTGTGTGTGTGTGTGTGTGTGTGTGTGTGTGTGTGTGTGTGTGTGTGTGTGTGTGTGTGTGTGTGTGTGTGTGTGTGTTGTAGATTCTTACTCATTTCTTCATATTTGTTTTGTGCATAATACATTGTAAAAAATGCCCATCTGCCCAACGCTTCGACTTAATCTAATTGTTTGCCAAGATGGTTGATTGTTGTGTATAAACACTCATGTTCAGCTTGTGTTTTGTACTAATGAGTGTATGGATCCAATTCTGTGTGACAATGTGGTTGAATTCATTCTGAACAATGCCCTCTCTCTTATATTTGTCAGATTATATTTCATACTGTAAGCACACAGAGCTTCATTTGTTTTTCAGAATGAAATTAATATCTGCATATGCTAAACCTCTTGAAACCAATTGTCCATGTGTGGCTGTTGTTTAAAAGATGACAGAACACTACTATGTGGTTTTCTGCATTTGTACCTCTTTTTCTCCCGATTTGGAAAAAGGACCACAATCTTTGCTACTGCTTACTCAGCGGAGCACAGGGCATGGTGGATAACTTGTTTCCTAACAGTTCTATTAAGTTACTTCTCATAGTTTCTATTTTTCTGCTTCCCACTCCTAGTTTCTTTTCCTCAGGTCCTTGCTCACTCGGAGAGCAATGGATAGCCCTCAAACACCCATGTGCAGTGCACACAGCAGAATATACACAGCGTAGTTATATTTCGCCTAGATACCTTGCACCCAAATTATTTGTTGGTTAAATTGCTATGAATTGATGCAATACAAATGTACAATTTAAATACAACATTAACAGAGGATTAAAAGTGCGACTTGGATTCTGTGGTTAATAATGCAGGAAACACCTTAAATTCCTTCAGGGGATATAATACCTTGATGCTGTATTTTCCCAAACACATTTGCAATTCTTGATTCAACCAGAAACCAATTGACACACAGTGAATCTAGAGTCGCTGAGAGTCTGGAGCCCTAGGGCCTGTTGCCAACTTTGTCTGGTTGGTAATGCAGCCTTGGTAACGGCCTGAAAGAATTGAGGGCATCACATTTTCACTGCAAGGAATCACTGCAAAGATTAGTTGGATTGGTAAAACTATGATCATAAACTACGCTGTTAACCTATAACCAGCTAGTGTAGAGTGAAATTATTACCTTGAATAAATCTACAATCATTCATGGAGATGCAGTACGTGATTTGTATCCTCAGTTGACTCACTGGCTTACATTTCAAACTCATTGTGGCTGTTTGCGGATATGCCCTTGGAAAGGCTTTCTTTTATCCTCTCTTGCACATTAGTAATGAAAGAACTAGGAGAGTACATCCTGTACTGTATTGGGTGCTATGTATCAGCGCAGAAATAAAAGGCAAATGTATAAAACATCTTTCCGCTGAAGTATTTTGTTTGGAATTGTGAAGATAGGGAAGAGTTTCAGCCTTGCTGTATATATCAGCTGTGACATCCCTACCAGCAGGTGCATTTGAGTTTGATTAGCACAAACAACATCTCTCCATTGTAAACAAACAGAAAGAGTGTGCGAACCAAAGCTAACCGTCGAGTGGTTCACTTACATTGAGGGCAACAACAGCTTAACTGATAAATACATGTCTCGCCGGTAGTGTGCCACCAGGCCTACGGTCGAGTCATAATAAGAATAGGAAGAAGCCTTTCACTTTGAAGAAGCAGCTAGCCTGGTTGTTAGCTAGCTGGTGAACATAAACTCACCCCCTGGCTGTTCCTGCTTACGTCCCACTTTCAGTTTTAAAGCTAACAGACCTTGTCTCAAAGCTGGGTTCTTTTCCGGCTTCCTTTCAGTTTTATGTATTAAAGTGCCATTAAAAACAGTTGTATTTGCCAGTAACAAACCTGTAATACCTGTGATATTTTGACGACCGTTCCTCAGCACCACGAGCGTCGCCCCGTCAACACAAATGCCGGCCGCTGTCAGTGAGAGAGAAAGTAGGTGAAAGGTTGAGCGGGAGCTGTAGCGTACTGGATGACATAATAAACATCGTTGCTCAACTTTTCAGTCCCAACTGATAATGGAGTCCTGAGCAAACACGGGTGTGTTTTAATAAGCAATAGAGATAAAGTGTTTACCCTACAGATTGGCAAAAGTACTGAGCATTACCAATATGACACAACATCCATTCAATTTGGGTAGAATTACATCGTACAAACGGATTTTGTATTACATGAATCATTCAGGTAGGCTTGTTTTTCAGGTATTATTATGCAGCAACTCGGATATCTCTGAGTTTCCAGAAAAGTCCGACTTCCACAGTCATAATTACGGCTTGGATGTTGACGTGAACGCTATTTAAGAGTCAGAAACTCAAGAGATTACATAACTCAAATATGACATAAACGCAATAAAATGTCATGCTCATCCAATATATCAGTGGTTCTCAGCCTTTTCGAGTCGTGACCCTCCCCAAAATTGTATTAGGAATTTTTCATTGTTTTCTGCCATTGATTAACTAATCAAGAAACTAATCGACACATTGATCAATAATGAAAATAATGTAAGTAATGAAAGATTTGTTTCTGTGTTCAGTCATACCTCTTTCAGGTAAATACTTTCTACGTCCTTGGCAGGTTCCAGGAAGATGACCATACAATACAATGTAGGCTAAAGGTTTTGGTGAAGTGTATTTTACTTGTCCTTTATATTGCCTCATCATGACTGTTATCAGTGGGCTCAAAGTATCACACTGCACTTACAAATGTTACATAGTTTACACCAGTTGGCACTTTTCAATACAGTATGGAGTTGTGGATACTCGTGACATTTTGACTCAAAGCCTCAAAGTGTTTTCTCAACGTTATTCACGACTTGTTGTTTGTAAGGTTCACCGCCGCACTCAAAACAGCATCAACACAACTTCCTTACATCTCTGTTCCTAATAAATACCAACAAGCAGCTTCTTCCTTCCTTCAAAGCACTCATAGGAGGGTTGTGTGTATAATTTACAGCAGACCTTAAAACCTTGTAAAGAAAACATTGAGGGGAGCTTTGTAATTACGGTGCACATGGCAATCCTACTGGATTATACAGTCCCAGTCGTTATAGTGCTACTGCCACATTAAGGGGATTTTACATAGGGACCTCCTTAGGGATTGTTATCCAAATAAAATGTCCAATCCCTTATCTGATCATGTAAACTACATGCCAAGGCCTGGTGATGAATCAGAAGGTTAACCTTTGTTTATCTCTATTTTACATTGTGATATTACCAGCTGATATGGAGAAGGTCAAGTTTAAGGCTCAAATACTCTGTCTGATTAAGACGGCACTCCCAAGACATCTTTGAGCGGTCTACAACTCAGCAGGCCAACAGGATTTTATTTGATCCCTCTCAAGTGTTGAACTCTCAGTTTGTGCTAATGAATTCTGAAGGAGGTACATGGTCCCCTTGTGTAAGCACAATCATCACAAACACTAATTTGCCCCTCTGTCAGTTGAAATTATCAATGTGCAACTCATGGAGGCTTGTAAACATGTAAAGTGAGACATGATTGGTTGTGTTTAATTTATGTACTAAAGTGTCTATGTTCTTGAGATGTATGCTTTGAATATCTGTAGCTCTTAACATGGTAATTGTGATGTGATGTGATTGGCTGGTTGTTGTTTTTTGTTTTTTTTTACATTTTTTTCTTTTTATCTCAGGCTGTATATGTGTTTTTATGTAATATGTTGCTGCAATTTCAGTCAGTAAGTAAGTTACTGTAACCTTAAACTAAGGAATGGTTTAATCTCACTTTTACATCATTAGCTAGAAAAGACCAATAATAGTGGAAAGGATGAATGTTTCAATCCAAGTCCATCATCATGTTTTCTAAGGAATAGCTTAAACAAATGACAATTTCTCCCATAAAAAACATGCTCTAGCAAAAACACTTAACTTCAAACACAAACTCTTTATTTAAGAAAACACAACATAATCCGTTCAGAATATTGTCACACAGATTAGTGTTTAACATTGAAGTCCACGAGTGCTGCCTGCAGTCTTATTTATTAATGTATTACATCTCACCACATATCTTAAAAAAGGTATATCTATATGCAGCTCTATTTCAAAACTTTATATAAACAATGAATACACATTAAGGCGTTTTGTAATAAAGATAGCACTCACAGTATTGACTTACTTCTAATAATACACTGTACATTTTCCAGGATTATACTGCCTGTGCAGAACAGCACAGTAAAGGCATTTTCAACCATGTCACAACCTTTAGCACAGGAACAGTTAAAGAATTGTGCAAAGTCTGCTAGCCTATAAAGCAAAACGTAGGTGTCCATATGTAAACATTCTTCGACATTCTGAGAAACATTCATCTGGAGTGTCAGAGAAGAGCAACAATAACGGCCGCTCATGTTTGAAGCCTTTAACCAGGCTACTACAGTACATGAGGTCCACCCCTGCTTTACTGCTATGTGAAGAGTTATCCAAAACTCATTTATCTTTAACTTTTGGGTAAAAAAAACAAAACGCATATCATTTACTAGAGAATATGAACACAATCTCTCCAAAACTCACCCCTCACTCAAGTTTTTTTTTGTCACAGAGGACAGAATGAGTCTCAAAAAAACCTTCATCTGACTACAGTACTGGTGTTTTGAAAGCTGATACCGGTAGTTCCCATTCTCACTTTTTTTGATTGGCTGACTCATTTTCAAAGCCATTGTTTTACACATACACATACACCCACACTTACATACATACGCACAAACGTGACTGTTTACAGATCAATTCAATGCACTTACCATAAATGACTATATACCAAGAAAAGAGGTGGACGGATAATGTTCAACTAACATTAAGGCCATACATTATTTTTTGGAAAATATTACTGTAATTTGAACTACTATTGTGTGTTATTATGGTTTCTAATGAACATTGCAATGGTCTCTAGGAGTGAGCAATATGACAATTTACACAGTCAGATGATATATATTTTTGTCTAGAGATTTTGACTTTCTGTTTATACCTTGGTAGCTCTTTAATACTCTGGGTGCATTGGAAATCATTGATCTTTTGCATCAGTATGATAAATTACTGATTTGTTAGGTAATTAGTTTGTTGGGTCAGCCAAAAACATTAATTCCTTTCTGGTTATTTTATCCTTTAACAATTTCTCAATTGGCTTTGTCTAGAAAATCTATCGCAATATTTTTATATAAATGCCTTATACTGTGAAAGAGGGTAATGTCCATATTGCCCGCTCCACATTGCCTTTTTTTAAGTAAGATTTTCGGTGTGAGATACAATACAGTCCTTTAGAAATGTTTTATGTTACATGTTCTTACTTAACACTAGCGGTTCCTAGCAATGGAGATAGTTTTGGTTTATATACCCAGTTTTCTTTTTATATACAAGCCTATCCCTCAAAGAGATTTCTGCCATGAATGCATATTGTAACACTGTTTCTCTCACAATGTTACATTTTAATTTTTTGAAGCAAAACTTTATTTAGGAAATATCACAATATAAACAGAAATAATTAGGGTATCATGGCGCCTCTACAAAACAGGGCCATGAGATCAGGTAATATTGCAGAACCAATCATAGTTGACATTCTTCTTTAGTAGTGTAAATGTGCAACATTGCATTGTATTTTTTAAATTACCAAAACACAACTGACACACAGTAAATATGGGACGGCTTTTGGGGCCTCTGTGTGTCTGGGGCCTTGGGGCAGTTGCCTTCTTTGCCCATTTGGTAATCCATATATAACCTGGACAATTTCAACCAACACTGTCTGCATTGCTACATAGTCTACCTCTAGAGCAGTCGATCCCAAACTATTTTGTCTGTGACCCTTTAAAGTGAGGCAGTGTGCCTTTTTTTCTATCCCATTAACCATCTTGTGACCTAAATATATATATAGCCTATGTGTTGATCCCTTGGAGTAAACCAAGTTGGGAACAACTGCTCTAGAGTTAAATGAGAAAATATGTTTTGTTTTTGTAATTCAGGTGAACTGGCCCTTTAAGCTTGGTTGTTATCCCTGATATGATTGCTCGTGTTTTCACTCCTGCGTCACACAAAAATAGTAATGCAATGAACTGTAGGAACTACTTTTTCTCAGAACTTCATGTATTCGTTCTTCAGTCTGCTCAGCCTCGTGCCGTGGCTGCGGATGATCAGAGACAGGAGCTCGTGCTTGTCCTTTAGTCCCAGAGAAATGTCCACCGTGTCCTTCAGGACGTCCCGTGTGTGCACTATCATGTTCAGAAAGTCGTCGTTGAGCCGGTGCTCCTCCTTCAGCTCACTCTCCTGGCTCTGCTTGAATTTTACCTCCAGCTCCAGCAGAGATTTCTCCGAGTTTGTAAACGCCTCGCTTATCTGAGCCGTCTCCCTCCTCAAGTACTTCCCGTAGCTGTCCTCTCCGTCCAGGTCGTACGAGATGCTTTTCCCGACCCCTTCCAGGACCCTGGCCGAGTCCTCAATCTGCCTCTTGATGATGGTGAAATCATCCCGTATGACGGAGTCCTGGTCCTCGTCGAGACCACACTTTCGCTCGTCGGTCATTTTGAAAAGCACTTGGCATTTCTCCGGGTCGTCGTTGTCCTCGTAGTCTCCGTCCGGCACGAAATAATGATGAAAAGTGCCGTTAGACATCTCCGGTTGTAACGGTCCAGTGAAAAAGCCTCCACACAGCGGCATTGATAACACGCCGGCACACAGGAGCAAGTGAACAAAAACCATGATGCCCACTTGTCCCAAACACACTCAGAAATAGATAATATTAAGAGCTTTAAATGATATTTCAGCGACAGTGTCAGCCTGATGGACTATTTAACTCCAACCCGGCGTTGAAACACACACATTTCAACCAGGTTTAAACGTCCAAACTGCGCAGTTAAATTGAGGCTTTGTTGTAGCTTTCACGACCTCATCAATATCCTTTTTGTCCAAACAAATAAAAGTGGCGTGAAAATGTTTTATCAGGCTCACTTCTCCTCCTTTAATCGAGGCTGCCAGCTTCCATCACTGCTGGTGAACAGGAAAAGCAATGTATGAAAGTTTGTTTCAGCGTGGAAACAGTTGTAGCCTGCTCCCGACTTCACTTGGTGCCTCAAACGCAACATCTGGATGTCTCAAGTGCCCCGCTTGGGTTTTTGGCTAATAATACCTCGCTGCTACTCTCAAATTACAGGCTCTCCGTCACTTAAAAAGGCTGCATTCAGTCTGGAGCAGGCTACCAGCAGCAGCCAAGCTGTTAAAGCCCCACTGAAACCAGTGCTAATTCACATTACCGTGACAAGTTGGCTTGGATGGTTAGAAAAGTTACTTAGAGAGTAGGCTATTGAGAAATACACAAGTGACCACATATATAAAACTTGAAACCCAATCCAAAACAACAGTCCTGTAGTTATAATCCAGTACTTTTATAAAACGTTTACATTTTAAATACCTGACAACATGTGGCAGAAATTTGGATTTGGCTGTATGTAGGCTAGTATTTCTTTTGGACTTTTGTTGTGGGCTATTCGACTTGATCTTATCCTCAATATCGTTTGATTGAGGTGGGAAACATTTTAGAAACATTTATATGACCTAATTTTTGTTTTGTTTTTAATGTGCTGTATTTTTTAAAATTAAACTTAAAGAAAGAAAGAATGTATGCAAAAAGACAAACAACTGAAAATGACAGAAAAAAGTATTTTAAAAATAAAAATTAATAAATGAGCAAACAAACAAAAGCAATGGACTATTGTAGTTGACCATAAACAGGTAACACCGGAAACTACTAAGCAAGGTGTTTCTAGCTTTCAGTATAATGTAGTCAATATATAATAATGCACACAAGCAACATCGTCATAATGATCATAGATCCTCTGTATCCTTGTCAACAGTTGAAACACATGAATTGTGTTCCAGTATTGAAACAGTATGACAGTAATGTTAAAAAGTAGAAGACACATTTTAATATGTTGATCCAAGAAATACCATTCAAATGAAATGATAGTGCTTTTTCCAGTACCCTTAAGCCGTTTTTTTTTTTAATGCTCCGAGGGAAGAATATATATGACGTTAGAGCGATCTGATTTGCTAAACTCACAATTCCAGTCAATGTGTGCATAATCTTTCCAGTGGAAACAGCAGACGTTACACCATCACCTACCTCCGAGGCATCTTGCACTTAATTTTCCACTGAAGAGCGATCATTCAGGGTTGAGACCTGCATAAATTAAAGTTTGGGCAGAGCAGAACAAGTTTTAAGTGGTAAACTCATTGTTAAATATAGCTTTATATCTCTAATGTATTAATAAAACACCAAGACAAATTTCTTAAGTGCAAACCTACCGAACAATAAAAGCGGTTCTAATTCTGATAAACTATTTTTTCTATCTTCAACATTAGAAAAACAGGAAGTGAATGCCTATATTACATAAGTCTTCCATAAACCGAGGTCTGTAAAGTACATCAGTCTGATTTATGATGTGGAGAAATGCCTCACTGCTCAGCATGCCTGTACCTAACCTCAATAATAACAATAATTGAAAGAACATAATTCAACGTCTGTTGCTAAGTCCTTGTCTCAATGTCACTGTTGCTCCCACGTTTCTGAAGATTTCACAATTACAAATACTCCAACACTAATATATCAGCATGTGTGCATCTTCACTTTTATTAAAAGCCTGCATTGCAGACTCCACTTACAAAAAAGGGGATAAAGTGTCAGACCAGCGTGGCAGCCTGGTGAAGCATAACAGTGCCTGTCCTGTGATATTATTCTGCAGAAGGAATTTCAATGTGGAGTCAGACAAAAAAAAGAAAATGGAAAATGAAGTCATGTCATGGGTTTAGGGTGTGTCACTGTTTTGATTTGAAGTCTTTTGTGGCATGTTTACATTAAATCATTTGAAAAGGAGAACTTTACCTACTCACATATGACAGTCTCGTAAAAAAGGTTGGTTGGTGATCTCTCTAAATTTAGCTGAAATGCAAAACACAATTTTTGTTCCCTCACAGCTCTCTGCTGTGTGAGCCGCTGAAGTGTCTGTTTTGATCCCCTCAGTCTGGATGTTGGATGCAATTTGAATTTAACAATATACCAACATTTAACATCCTAATTTGTGATAAAGTGCCTCCAACATTGGGCTAAATTGACCAAAATGGGATTAGATCCCAGTTTGGCAAATCTCTGCTTCCCAAACTGAGTTTGACTCAAAGTGATTCAGCAATATGGCTCAAGCAGTGCTTTCTGTGAGTGCGGAAAAGGGTTTTATTTTACACGTTTGGGACACACTGAGATCGACTTCTGCACTGAACTGTGTTACCTTATTGGAAACCTTGATCCTATAATAGAACACGATCATTAATGGATCCACTTATTGTTGTGTATCAAAAAAGCAGAACGAGCAGGCAGAGAAGGGGAAATAAAAGTAGGTTTTACTTGGTCTATGTTCAGTCAGCTGTCAGAAAAGGCAAAGGAGTCCAAATGGGAGCACACAGGCAGATAAAACAGGCACAGGATCAAAACTGACAAAAAAAAGCAGGCAAAACAGGAGCAGATGGCTCAACCACAATGGCATAATGCTACATTGAACAATCGGGCAAAGGGCTAGTGTTTGTGTGCAGGTATATATACTAAGTGCCTGATTACAGGGAATGAGGGACGGGTGTGCTGGCAGGTGATGATCAGATGACTGGGTTGTGGTGGGAAGTCAACCAACTGAGGATTACTGCTGATCAGCCAGAATAACAGGCCTGAAATGATAGTGACGGTTATTATATGATGGAGCTGTGTCTGTGACACATACAAGGAGATGTTTGTTGATCTTATCAGAGAGGTCTTAACTCAACTGTTGGGGGATTTTTTAAGAATTTATTTGCCCTTTGGATGCACGTCTAATGTTAAATTAATATAATAAATATTAGTTCTTGGAAGGAGTGGGCTCCTCTTTCTTCTGCTTTGGCGATGCTTCTTTTGTTCATCTGTAGAATGGATAACTTGCGTCCAAGTGCAGGTGCTGTGCTAACAGACTTTCATTTTTTCATTAATCTTACGGTTTCGTACCATCTATTCCAATATTGAGAAAAATAGATATTAGTTGACTGTTGTGATGCATAAATGATTTTACTAATTATTGTACAGGAAGTATAGAAATCAGTTTTAAAAAGTTGTTAGATTTGTCACTCATTCATAATTAATCCATCACAGTTAAACTGAACTCAAAGATATTAAGTAATTTTGGGACTAAGGCCTGTAACTATTTTGGGTACACTTACATTAATATGGTCAAACCTCAGTCTCTGTACATATTTGGAGAGGCGACTGTCCTTCTTATGGCAGCGCACATTCAAATAGTCTCTTGGTCAAATGCCAACCTGCAGAATGCTCCTCTCAGGTCCAACTGTTCTCTAACAATCTATAGCTGCAAGATTAAGAGTTAAGATGGTTCAATGTATTCAGACTGGCAAGGTCAAGGAGATGCTATTGCTGTCTCACTTAGAATGTGTTGACTAGGATTTGAGGAGCCATCTAGGTGATCCATCTTTAGGTAACCAATTGATGGAAGGCCTTGTTCAGGATAAATATCGAGGGAGAGCGGCTGGTCGGCAGAATTGATGGTGGCATACGATGTGACTGCATCACTGTATCCGCTTGTACCGTTTATTATCTGTTCTCCTTGTACAAGAATAAACCTTCAACGTAAGACATCACTTTGGTCTCCATCAACTTCTTTGGTTTGTCCAGTGCTCTGCTCATTAAGACTTTCCTTTACAAAAGATGATTGTTATTGTATCTCTGGAGTCAGAATTGCGGCACATTTAAAAAAAATGTGTGAGTGTCTGAGCAAAAGACACATATATTATAAAAGTAATGATGATAATGATTAAATGTATAGCATACTGTACATAAAACAAGATTTTCTTTTAACAATTGATACTGGTCATGTTTTGAAGTGATTTGGTATGACATGTCAAATGAAAGTGTTACAATTATGGAAATGAAATGTGACAAATATAAATAAATGTGCCATTGATTTTAAATGGTGGAGTTTATTATAAAGACCCAGAGTAGCTGGTATATTGGGAAAAGTCTGTTGAAAATTCTGCCACATTCACTCAGTTCTACCCACTTAAACATAATTATAAATATCCTATGAAAATGTTTTTGGCTGCACTTCTTACTTTGCTCTCTTTGAGCCCTTATGTCACAGTTGGCTTCAAATGTTATCCATACTTTGTAACGCTCTCCCAAAACCCTCTGGCACTCTGCTTCAAGCCAACAAAAAAAAGATGACACAGCATATTTCCCGTGACTATAGCACAGTGGCAGTGACATCATACATCAGGTGGACTTTTAGGAGTCTGTTTCCGACCATCAAATGTAACACAAAGAGAAATTCCAAAACTCATTCTTATCCTTTTTCATTATCAGTTGTTTCTACTAGTCAGCAAATCTATTGTATTCCCAGACATATTGTGGGCCAGGCAGGATTTAGATAGTACAGCAGGGAGACAGCCAATGCTGAAGATGCATGGCCTTGTCTGGGGAGCCTCAAACTATGTGTCTGTAAAGCCAAATGTCCTTTGTATCTGTAAAGTTGACTTTCCTATCATTTTTTGGATATAAAAGGGTCTCTCTGCTCCGGTGAGGCAGAGCTAATGCATAACTGTGAGGTTCTCTCTTCCTACAGCAGTAATAAATGTTGGCCATCCCGTTAGTTTAGTGTTAGTCTTTCATGTGATTTGTACACTGAATGTTTTTTCTTTCCATATAGTGTGTTTCTGGGATTCCTAGGAAAGGCAGGCGTTAGTAGTTGTATCTTAGTCTCCATAGTGAGCTCTGTTAGAGTTTGCACTCACATGCTTTTTTCATCTATTTCCTGTTTCTGATTCCTGCAATCCTAATACCGTTTAATATATGGTAACTGCTGTTTGCGTATTGTTTACTTCCACCAAATGTATTCTATTCACATCTATTCTTTCTATTCTATTCACTTTCCTTCCTTTCCTTTCCCTTTCTAGTGTCTATTTTCTCCTGCTCCAGCAAGCCAGGCTCACAGTATGTCCCCATGCGCTAATGAAGTTATTTCTTTTCAGCCTGAGATAATGGCCCAAGAACAAATCCATTTGTCTGCACACTCAATGTCCGTGTCATTACAAAAGACATCTCAGAGTGGCTGGTAATTCAGTTTTACTTGGGACATTTGTGTAATATATGCAATGTGTTCTTTTTCTTGCTGTGGTTCTACCGTGCTTGAGCCGCATGTGAACCTCTGTCCTGATGTGCTAACATGTTGGATCCACTTTTGATCTCTTCCTCGGTAAAGCCAAAAAAACACATTAATAACTGTCCCTTGGAGACGTGCAGGATTAAAAAAGGTTGTTTCATGGTGTGTCATGTTGTTTTGACGTTCATTCATTTGGACGTAGCTTCATTAGTTAACATGATTTGTGATTGGGAATTGGACGTGCCTGATAACTGATAAGAAAGTTCTCCTTGCTTGATATGATACCAGTGGCAATTCTTTAAGCATCATTCGATTTCATTATATTTATCTTCGGAGTTGTCACATATGTTGATACATAGTAGATGTTATTGAATCCTGATGTGGTAAATTGTCAGATCAGCCTCTAAACCTATCTTTTTGACAAATGTTTTTAGAAGACATCCACGACCAAACACTTGTCCTTATTGGTTAGGGTCAAAAACTCAGAAGAAAGATAGTAATGTTCGTAATACTATGACATAAAGTTATTTGAACATTTTATGTAAAATCTGTCTCAGACCCTCCTGATCTTCTGACGCCCTGAAGTCTGGATCAACTGGCATGTATAACTGTTCGTCCAAAACCTTCCTCAAGGTGTTTTATGAATCAAAAGATGAAAAGAGTTATTTATTCACTAGACATTTTTCTTGATGTCAGATATCTGGATTTTTATTGGAAATCTTAAAAAGACCATGAGTCCATGAGTCCTGAAAGTTTCCAAGTTCTTGTCTGTTTCAAATCATGGTCATCTTCCTTTCGACCACTGGTGGGCTCCAGCTGTAGCTTTTCAGGCTAGCTCATATCCTTTGACTCACTGTGTGAAATAAAGACAGTTCTGACTAATAGCAAAGCACAGACTTGACCTGGCACTGTGTCCGCGCACATGTGTGCCTTGATTGATCTTTGAGAAACAAGGAATACTTCCCCACAGTGAACCTCATGTGAACTTTGTCTTCAAGCCAAAAAAGAACTGCTTTAAGACAGTGGGTGTTTCGTCATTCTTTCTGTGGAGACCAATGAGAAATTAAATGCATTCAGATTTCAACATTTTCAAAGAAAATCAAGGTTTCTGTTTGTGGTGCTTTCTTTCCAACTGCCATATAACATTTATTGGCAGATCCTCAGAAGCCAAATATGATTCACTCCACATAAAACTGCAATGACACACAGTCACCGGACTTCATTTATACGGCTCTTCACCAGCAACGACTTCAGTCTGAACACACAGATGAACATTTTGTTCTCTATGAGATCTTTAAACAGACACATACAGTAGCTAGCTTAGCATTAAAGCAAAAGTTGAACATTTAGGTACATGCCATCAGAAAGCAAATAGGCATGTTCCCGAAACATCAAACTATACCTTTATTATAATCTTGTCATATAGGGCCTCTGAGGGCCAACTACCCTACGTACACATTACAGCATGAGTCTGCATCCTTCACTCTAAGCCAGTTTCATAATGTGATACTAGAAATTATTATATTTCCAAATGTTGAGGCAGGAATTGCTCTGACATGACTTTGACAAGCTTGCGATGAATGACGCAATGCTTTAACAACCATGAAATCGTAATCATATTATCCTAAAAAGGCTTGATAATTGAGATATATTATACTTCATATAACGATATACCACTCATATCCCGAGTCTAGAAACATAACTAATTTAAAGCCAATTACCAGGCATGACACATAACTTATACCTTATCTCTAGTTAAATTACGACTAATTAGGACAAAATAATTAATTTAGTTTGCATTTTCATTACATCCCAATCCACACTCCAGCAGAGCTGCAGTTTTATCTGCGGGTGACACTGCGTTGCTTTTCTTAACATACATCACAGCAAACTGAAATAGAAACCGGATGCTTGTTGCTCACCATACTGCACTATAAATTTAATATGACAACTGCGTTTTACAAAGACAAATCTACTCAATTAACAGAGCTGTGGAACAAATATCAGCCATTTAATGGCAAAAACCCCACAAACCTCTTTATTAAGAGATTTAAAAGCTTGGCTGCAGCGGAAGAACTACTGTGTCACTCGTCTTCCTCTGAGTGATCAGAGACATAATGCGCCTTGTACTCCGTCCAATGGTGACTTCAACAATTTAACTACACAATTATTGCTTTCAAAGACACAACAATGACTGCAGGGACCTTCACTGAGACTTTTATAAAGGGACATTTGAAGTTAGTAGCAGCTTTGAGATAAATCCCTGGTAGTTAAAAGGATGTCTTGCATATTGAAACACGAATAAGTTTCCAGGAATAAACAAAAGGCAAGGCTGTGTGCAGAATGACTATATACTCTAAAGGGAGTAAAATACACCATTAATTAATGATACAGACCACAACTATTTATTAAAGCATAAAGGAGACCTGAGATGTGACCTTTTTGCATCTCAAACCCACAGCCTGTAACATCAGTACAACAATAATCATTTAATGATAATGCTTCTCATATGTAGTTGGGGGTGGCGTCATTCGGTACATGTCTCATTCAGCAGATAATGACTTCAGGGACTTTGTGGTATTTGAACTCAGGAAGCATAAATAATGCACTACTTCATTCATACTACAGGAAATTTGGAAAAATAAACATACACAGCAGCCAGTTAACTCGGCACCACGCAATTTCATGATGAAGTTCTGATGAAAACCTTTACCAGTGAGTCTCAAGAGCCAAATTTGCTGATTGCGGGTTTATGCATACCAGCGGGATTGGAAAGAGTCTAACTTTGAAAAAGTCTCTTAGGGGAGTTATTTTCAAGTTAATGTTGAAGCGTGCGTGTCTGAATTAACACAAGTTATAAGCTTTTGTAGCCACCTGGTGGTGCTGTGTGATTAGTTTGCCTTTTTTTTTAAAAAGTGTGACGATCTCCTGCAGATACTCGAGGCCTCCCACATATCCATTAAGAGTAATTTGAGGTTCAGGGTCTAAAGAGCCAGCTGAGATTTTAACATAGAACTGATAATAGACCGATAATACAAGGATTGGTGCCATGTCTGATCCATGCTACTGCTGTTTGTGGTGTTGACCTACTAGTTTTAAATATTATATATATATATATTCTGTATATTTGGTCGGCTGCATCCTCTGAGATCTCTCACCTGGCTTCTTCTGCCTTGTTTCCTTCAAAGAGAAAGAGGCAGAGCACTAAAAGCCCATTAGAAGATGCACTTTTATACAGTGATGTTCAAATTATTTGTGAAATTACAGGCATATCTTCAAACTATAACATCTTGACCCCACTACTTTAATGCCGAGGGAAAATACAACTTTTATTTTAATGTAGTAG